>NC_043000.1:42496414-42498914 GCF_006345805.1 Octopus sinensis
GTTTAATTGATCTCGGAATGCTGAAAGGCAATGTCGACTCTATTACGAGGTGAATGCAGAAAGTAAAGCGACCTAGCTAAATGTTACAAACGCATTTTGTTCGGTGCTCTCCCGTTTTTGCTAACATATAGCACTTATATTCTTTTCTACTCTAGGAACAAGGCCCAAAACTATTTGGGAAAGGAGTTCAGTCGATTAGATGGAATCCAGTAAGCAACTGGTACTTAATTTATCGACCCCGAAAGAATGAAGGGAAAAGTCGACCTCGGCGGAATTTGAACTCAGAATGTGAAGACAGATGAAATACCTATTTCTTTATTACCCACAAGGGGCTAAACATAGAGGGGACAAACAAGGACACACATAGGTATTAAGTCGATTACATCGGCCCCAGTGCGTAACTGGTACTTAATTTATCGACCCCGACGGAATTTGAACTCAGAATGGGAAGACAGACGAAATACCTATTTCTTTATTACCCACAAGGGACTAAATATAGAGGGGACAAACAAGGACATACATAGGTATTAAGTCGATTACATCGACCCCAGTGCGTAACTGGTACTTAATTTATCGACCCCGAAAGGATGAAAGGCAAAGTCGACCTCGGCGGAATTTGAACTCACAACGTAACGGCAGACGAAATACCACTAAGCGTTTCGCCGGGTATGTTAGCGTTTTCGCCAGCTCGTCGCCTCGCTTGTAAGTACTTTATGAATTCCGCTTATATCGTAAAAACATCGCTGGTTAGAGTATAGTGAAATAATAGCGTAATGCCGTTAGTAGGAAAGGTTAGAAATGTAAATGTGAAATAAAATAGCTTTTACTTTTTACTTGTATCAGTCATTAGACTGCGGCCATACTGGGGCACCGCCTTCAAGAAATTTTAGGCGAATGCATCGACTCCAGTACTTATTTTAATTGTATTTTTAAAGCCTCGTACTAAATCAATCGTTCTTTAGCCGAATCACTACATTCGGGGGACATAAACACACTAACACCAATTGCCAAGCGGTGGTGAATGGAATACATACACATGCACACGTACGCACGCACACACATACACACATATACATACATATACGCACACACACAGAGACAGATACACACAAAAAGCGTTTTTCCGTTTACGTCAACCAGATCTACTCACAAGACATTGGTCGGCCAGAGGCTATAGTAGAAGACACTTGCCCAAGTTGCCACACAGTGGTACTGAGGACTGAATCATGTGGTTGGAAATAAAGCTTCTTACCACACGGCAATGCTTGCGACTATTGAAATGAAATAAAACAAGAAAAATAAAGAAGGAATAAGAGAAAGTTTAATTCTTGTGATAGATTTAAAGATATAAAAGCGTTAAAGCTCTTTGAATGAAAGAGATTAAAGATATATATCGAAGGTTTATGGATATGGAAGTGGCTATAAAAGTACCGCTTGCAGAATCTTTAACCGGAATCAGCAATAACAATTATCACATGAGAACAAAATATAAAGAACGTCTAATGAAGAATCATTGATTCGAAAGCGCTAACGAGATAAAATTTAACACCCAGCAATAAGGCTTTCTACAGGTCACACGCCACACGTAGTCTCAACTATCTATCTATCTATCTATCTATCTATCTATCTATCTATCTATCTATCTATATCTATCTATCTATCTATCTATCTGTTTGTTTGTATGTCTATCTATCTGTCTGTCTAGTTATTTCTCTACCTATCCACTTTTATATCCACTTCCATATCTATAAGCCTTTGATATTCCCTTAATCTCTTACACTTTTTTTATATCCCTAAATCTATCACTCAAATTAAATCCCTCATACCTCATCTAATTTTAATTTATCTTATCGTAATTTATTTAATTTCACCCTCCTCCTTTACATTCCGAACCTCTCCGACTAACGGCGTTACTCTGTTACAATATATTATTGAAGTTACCCTGTTACAACATATTATTAAATATATTATTAGTACTACACAGTATTAATAATATGTTTTCCTTAATTTTATCGATATACATTCAAATAGCTAAAACCGACCTTAGTGTGCAATTTACCGCACCTGCAGGGTGTGGTAAGAGTTGGTAAGATAAATTATCGACCTAAAGTAACCTGATATTCAGCGGGATAAATTCCACCTCTTACACTTTAATGATAATACATATTTCATTTGATGTTAGCTGTCGTGCTAAATATTCATTGTTGTCAGTTCACACCAAAGGCGATCTATTACTGGTAGTCATGTAACCCAGCATTGATTTGTGGTTGCATCGCCGGTGGCTTTACTCGAAACATTATTGAAATGTCTCATCCTACTGTGTGGAAGTTT
This sequence comes from Octopus sinensis, assembly GCF_006345805.1. NCBI lineage: Eukaryota > Metazoa > Mollusca > Cephalopoda > Octopoda > Octopodidae > Octopus > Octopus sinensis. The sequence continues at coordinate 42,498,746 of NC_043000.1, forward strand.
GAAAGACACCGCGACGGGACAGAAATAAAAATATTTGCCGACAACTACGCGAGCAACTCAATAAGGTGTCAATAACTATAAATCAAACCTACTATTGGAGTGGGATCTCGTGAAGTCCCTTGAGTGTGACATGCTGAAGGCCAGGAAACGTTTTAGAAAGGGTCTTGTT
>NC_043000.1:42501414-42528914 GCF_006345805.1 Octopus sinensis
ACAGCAAATTAGAGACCCAGATGTCCGATAGATACTTTTGAGTAACCTTCTAGCAACATGCGCTCGGAAAATATTTATATTTTCATTCTCCAAACCACACAGTCCAAGTGAAATTGAGAGAAAAAAATTAGAGAAAAGAATTTTATTAATAAATTCAAACCCATGCTAAATAAACAATAATACTAATACTTATAGGTACTATTTCTACTGCTACAATCACTACCACTAACAACAACAACGATACTAATGGTGCTCATGGTGACGATAGTAGGAAAATATTAGCTAAGTCAAGAGAAATGTAGGTAAAAATAATCTTATTTTGGGGTTTAAAGTTCTATATTCACAGCTGCTCCTACCACAACCGCCGCCGCCGCCGCCGCCACCACCACCACCACAGCCACCACTACAGTTATGAATTGTAAAATATAACTGTGACCGCTACTATATTAACCTGAAGATTGCATAGTTTAATGCACGAGAGTACCAGTTCAATCAGAATGGACATTTAATATTCTATCATTGCATTATATTATATTATCTTATTATAAGATTGTAAATAAAATGTGAAAATCAAAGTTGGAATTTCTTTGAGTAGTGTATATAAAACTTACTTTATATACATATATATATACATATATATATTTATATGTATATATAAGTGCGTGTGTGTGTACGATGATAGGTCTAAAGTTGTAAGCAATCGTGTATCAAATTTATTAATATAAAAGCAATGGTTGGTCAAGTTTTCGACATGATCTTTATTTTCGGTGCAGTTCTATCAACGGTCGACAAGGTTGCTTATTCCATCGGAAGAAGGTTTTCAGCTGGTCACGCTGTCATTTATGCACCACTTTCTGCACTTCTTCGTTCGTAGCTGATTATCTCCTAAAGGCTGTTGCAGCAGTAAGTTCGGAAATGCCGTGATCTGGACGACTGTATGCAGCAACTTGAAACCCAAATTTTCAATAATTTTAACGGTGTGGACTACCGTATGTGGGCTTGCATTATCATGCAGCTATAACACGTGCTTTGAGAAAGACTTGTGGTTTGGCGCGAATTGCTAGTTCTAGTTAAATGAAAACCATTTCACTGAAGCCGACACAAGTGACTGTGTACCCCTTTCTAGCATGGACCTTTTTGCGTCCCCGGTATATGGCCTTTTCAGTCCCAAGGAATGGTTAGCATCATTTTCTCTGCATAAGTTTGAGCTTTGAATTTTCATTTTCACTGGCGATTCAGAATACTTCCACACCATATTGTGCCTCCTGTTTGATTCTGGATCAAAGTAATCGATCCAAGTATCATCCTTGCAATTATCCTCTCCAAAAAAGCTTCGTCTTCTTCGTTGGAGTAATCGAGCAAGCGTTGACAGATCTCAACAAGATTACACTTTCGAGCATCGGTAAACTCTTTTGGTAACCACCTGGCATAGACGTTACAGAAGCGAAGCTTTCCGTGGATGGTTTTTTCGATTAATTTGCAGTGAACATGCTACTTCATCGATGCTCAGTCGTCGGTATACCAAAACCATCTCCCGAGCATGTTGACTCTTCCCGTCAGTGGCGGAGGTTGAAGGTCCCCTCTTCCTGTCCCCTCTTCGTGTTTCACGCTTGTCCGAACATATTTAAACGCCTCAATCCACTGATAGCACTTGTAAGCAGCTGAGCACTGTCCTTCTTTTGTACTGAAAGCCTACGATGAGTTTCTGCCCTGACACACTTTCAGGCTAAAGAAATCGGATCACTGATCTCAGCCCTTCCCTGATGCACGTTGCCAGCCGTGCGGCCATCTTTACTTTGTAATAGAAGAAAGAAAACTGGAGCGAGGAAAACCAAACATGGCGTACATAACCACTAGGACACCAGCATGCGAAGGTTGAAAGCAGAACAGTCCTAACAAAATACATATAAATTTGGACTTCCCCTTGTATGTATGTATATGAGTGTGTGTATATATATATATATATATATATATATATATAATATATATATAATATATATATATATGTATATATATATATATATATATGTGCGTGTGTGTGTGTGTATGTGTGTGTGTGTATGTATGTACGTGTGCGTGTGTGTGTATACATACATATAAAAATCATACATATGATTATACTTCCAAACCAACGAAGGTGTCTCGACTTGGTGGCTCCACATTCTATACTAGATTAAGACCCACCAAGTGGGAGCACCCAACAAATATTACATTTCGACTCTACGAAGTAGTCAGCCAACCAGCACCCAGCCAGTGTAATGCATGATGAAGGAGAAAAAAAATTTCGGTTGTTTTTACCGGCCATCTTCTAGTTGAGACCCAGTAGTATTAATAAATATAATGTTAAGGCACGGTGGGTAAAATGCTCAGCTGTATTTCGTCCTTTGAACTCGTTCTGAGTTCAAAATAAGCCGAAGTCGACTACACTTTTTATCCTTTTGGAGTCGACGAAATAGGTACCGGTTGAATACTGAGAACGTTTCGAGACAATCATAGAAGAGACTTGCCCAAGATGTTACGCAGTGGGGCTGAACCCAGAACTATGTGGTTAGTAAACAAGCTTCTTACCACGCAGCTACACACACACACACACACACACAAATACACACACACACACATTATTTCTTATTACATTCATGTATCGAGTAACAAACAAGGGTGAATAAAATATTTGATCATTTCTACTTTACCAAATAAAAATATTATATACTGTAAGAAACTCGACTGGCGTTTGCACCAGCAAAAATTAGCAACCACATTTGAAAAATTTAAATAAACGTCCAAATTTTGGGAAGTCGGATAAATGTGTATGTATACCTTTCGGAAGCAAGAATCCTGATATTTCGAACCAAGACATTCGAAACATTTGCTTTATTTTTTTGGTTTATGTTTTCCTACAAACTTAATCTTCTTCGGAAAGTCAAGATTACTGGTATTTCTTTTACTTAAGGTCAAACAATATACATATTTTTAAGTTACAGTTTGGATGTTAAATTTTTCAAAATTTTTTGTCTGTTCTGATGTAAGTTATAGGTTATCAATTCATCACATTTAAAAAAAGAAATATTAACTAGATATTCCAGCTTTCATTAAGTTTCAGCAGTCAATCAGACATTAGATTATATCTTCATAATTTTATTATTTTTTATTTACATTTTTTCTTATCGAAATGTGTCGAGGAATGTAATAAATATGTATACAGCTTTTAAAAAATATTTATAGAAAAATAAATATTTCCAATAGCAGAGGTGTCTATACAGAAACCTATTCACACCTTTCTATCTGTCTATCTTTTTTTATATATTGACCTTCTATTTATTCATAAACAATGTTGATACATATATTTCCTAATGTCTGTTTAAGCATTCCTCTTCTTTGAAAATTTAAAATCTTTACTTTGTAAGAGTATAGGATTATTCTAACCGATAAACATGTCTGTTATTACGATATATCATGTCTAGAAGCAATAAATGTCTAAACACATGCACACGGATATATATACGTACGCGCGTACGCACACATATACACAAACACAAACGTATGTAAGTACATAAACAAATACGCACACGCACACAGGGTCCTGCCTTAAGCCGATTGGACCGATTGCTCCCAATCGGACCCCGCACCGAAGTGGGACCCGCGCTCAAGAGGGTCACATTCTATGCTGCGTCATTTCATAAAGGTGGTCTCGATGAAGTCTTTTTAAAAAATCTACATGGTTTAAAAAAAAAATAAAAGAAAAACATGCTTTCTACACTTTAGCGACAAAAGATATCAAAAGATAAACCCGTTCATCCAAGACTGCTTGGGTTAGCCGCTGAATTTAAAGAAATGTATTGCATTTTTAGCGTAAGAGTTAATAAATATGTTTTTATGTTAGTATAAGGGAGTGTTTTTTGGGATGTTTGGGTAAAATATTTGTGTGTCTGTGAGAATATGTACGTGGGTGAATTGTATGTATATGTGTGTGTGCATATGTTTTGTGTGTGTATTCGGAAATGGATGCGTGGCGTTCGATCATACAATAATATAAATAACATACACACATATCTATACATATATATATGCATACATACATACATATATTACATACCTACATAGGTATGTATAGATATGCATGCATATATGGGTACATGACGTAAAAAATGTGAACATGAAAAACGAGAACATAAAAACAAAAACATGGAAAACGAACTTTCTTTCGGACAACGAGAGAAACAAATAGAGAAATGAAATAGGTAACTTAAAGAACAATCCCTTCATCAGTTGTCCCCTGCTTTATCCACCCCGCACTTCGAACGTTCGGACAAGAAGCCTCTTCGTTAAAACAGTCGTTCCCGCAAAGCAAATTAAATAAAATTTGGGATTTGCGGAGGGTTTTGCGGAGGCTTTTCATTTTGTTCGCATTTTCTTAACGTCCCCTATCCATATATGCTGTATATATACATATATATGTAGGTATGTACATATATGCATGTATATATATATATATATATTATATATATATATATATATATATTATATATATATATATATATATATATATATTATTATACATATATATATATATACATATATATATATATATATATATATATATTTATGTATGCAGTATATATATATATATATATATAATATATATATCTTCTTTATATTATTATATGATCGAACACCACGCATCCATTTCCAAGTAAGTTTTATTTTAATAATTTTGATGTGCACTGTACAACTATCTCTATTCTCCCTCTATTATTCTTATTCCTTTCTGTTTTTCTTTCCCACCCTTTCTCCAGTTCACCTCCTTCCCTCTCCCTCACGCTTCCTTCTTGACTCTCGTTGATTACACGTGACCAGCGGTTATCCTTCTTTCTTTCCCTTGCCTTACAAGAGACAAGACGCAATTTTGCCTGTCTCCTGTCAAAGCTCGTTTCTCCAGTATTCACCACTTCACCTTGTTATCACTTAATAACCCTTACCGTTTGTTTTTATTGTTTTGTTCTTACTGTCCTGTTTTTGGTACCATTTTAACCCTACATATATCCCAAATTATATTTAATTTGGTTTGCGGAAACGACTGTTTTAACGAAGTCGCGTCTTGTCCCAACATTCGTTACGCGGAGTAGATAAAACAGGAGATAACTGGTGAAGGGATTGTTCCTTATATTGCCTGTCTCGTTTCTTTATTCGTTTTACACACACTATACAAAAATATGAAATATATCATATTACATGGCACGTCTCTGAAACTGGTGGAACTCTAAATTTTAAACTTTTTATGTTATTTTTGGGAAGTTTTTAATACGTATTTTTTAATGTTTCATCATCCCAAATTTTTAATTATACCAATATTTTATAGCATTTAAAATGTAAATTCACTGTATTTTATGTACAACACCGACGTATATCTATTTATATATATATTTATATTTTTATATCGGGAATATATACATCCGTTCTGTAAATGTGGAAGAATATATGAATATATGTATCTATTTGATCTTCGAGTGTGGATCTTAATTATGTTCCTCTAGTTTCCGCTTGCATTGCCTCCGTTCAAATTAAGAAGTGAAATATGTATATATATATATATATATATAATTTCAGCAAAACAATTTAGATTCAAATGAATATGGTACTTAACTTAGATGCATCAGAATTTTTTATGGTATTACCCATAAAATTATGTGGGGTGATTATAACCAAAAAATAAGCAACAAGAATGGATCGGCAGTTTAGTACAATTGTTTCATACTATAAACATTTTATCAAAGCTGCAAATATTACAGCAAATATAATGTCAAGTAATCTTCAGCTAAATTTCATATAGATTTTCCAAACATCTTAGAGAGTGTAAATATACTTATAAAGTTATAGATGTGAGTTCCAGGAACTTGAATTAAGATTCCAAGCAGACCATATATGTTTTCCAACAATACAAAGTTCTTAAATTAATTATTGACATCCCAGAGAAGGTAAATATACTCATAAAGATGTGGATATAAATTTCAAGAAACATGTTTCTTGAAATTTATATCCACATCTTAATGAGTATATTTACTTTCTCTGGAATGTCAATAATTAATTTAAGAACTTTGTATTGTTGGAAGACATATATGGTCTGCTTGGAATCTTAATTCAAGTTCCTGGAACTCACATCTATAATTTTATAAGTATATTTACACTCTCTAAGATGTTTGGAAAACCTATATGAAATTTAGCTGAAGATTACTTGACATTATATTTTCTGTAATATTTGCAGCTTTAATAAAATGTTTATAGTATGAAACAATTGTACTAAACAACCGATCCATTCTTGTTGCTTATTCTTTTGTTTTATTTATATATATATATATATAAATCCACGTATAATTCACATTCACTTCGTTTGTAACATAACATAGTAGGAAAGTGTGTTAGTGGAACACAATTTAACATTGTTCTCATTCTTTAAGACCATATGGAAATTTGTCGGAACACCTTCCCCACTTATTGTCGGAAACAAAAATGCACCCTATGCTAGACTGTGGTATTGTAGTTCTCCAAACCTATCAAGATATATCACCAAAAAGAAAACAGGGATTACAATCTGTTCATTACCGCAGCAAACTGTACCTGTTTTAATCTTTTATGTTTTCGCTGTATTCGCATAGCTTCACTATGAGGACACAATAACCCAGACAGATTATTCGACACAGCAGCAGCAGCAGAAGAGACAGCAGAAGCAACAGCAGGAAAGGCAGCAGAGGTAGCAGCAACAGCAGTGGGTAGCAGTAATCTACAAATCTATGATAGGCAATACAAAATAAATGATCTCGGCCAATGCGCATCGGATTAATTACCAAGATATATTCGCCTTTACACACATAAACACGCGCACGAATATATATATATATATACATGTGTGTGCGCTTAAATATGTACACACACACACCACACATACATACATACACACACATACACATACACACACACATGATAGATCGTTAGCTCCTACGCGCATTTTTATCTCTCCTTGTTTTTTCTCTCTTTGTTTCTCTCCTTGTTTTTTTCTGTGTATCTTTCTGTTGAAGAGCGTAGGCTCGAAACGTAAAAGACTTTTTCTATTTCTATTCCTGAGCGCTATACTAATACATTTGTTTGTTTGTACTCCACCTGCCTTCGTCTTTTGCTTATTTTCGTAAACTTTCCCGTTATATATTTATATATATGTATATGTATGCGAAATATTTTATGTTTTATGTGAATGTATTATATAAACTAAAATGAAAGAACTTCAGCATGATGGATCACATATTCACACTGACACAGTGGAGAGAAAGGAAAAATACCGGTTGCTCTTTCTGTTGACTACAAAAGGCCTTCGACAGTGCAGTACAATGAACCTCTTTAAAGAGGCAAATTCGGAATGCACTACGGACGTAGCCTTGTTATCACCACACGCTCATGTTTCGGTCGTGAAGGGAGTTAAATAAGGAGGTGCCATCTTTTGGAGTCTCTTCACAGCATGTCTCGGAATGGTCATTAGAAACATCGACTGGGACTGCAGCGTGAAAATCAATGGTGAGCTGCTCACCTACCTCTGGTTCGCAGATGACATTATGATCGTCGCCGAAAGTATAAGGCAGTTACAGACCATGCTGTAAGAGCTGCACACCAGAGGTTCGGCCTGTGGATTAATTGTGTGGGAACAAAATACATGCGGTCCGAAGACGTGGCAATCCGTCAAGGTGTTATTAGAGACAATGAAAGTGAGGAAGCAGACATTGATGTTTTTGCCAGTGAAACTATAACCATGGAAAGCGACAGGATTAATGTGATTTCGCGGAGAATAACATTAGGCTGGAGTGCGTTCAACTTTGCGTGAGCGGAAGAGACCACTCGGAGGTGCTCCACTCAGATGGATTGACGATATAAAGAGTATAATGGGACCACAATGGAGAAGGGAATCAAGAGCGGAATGGCTTAAATGCTTTAGCCAACAGATTCAAAGCGACATCCGACAATCTGGCCGGTCAAGGTGATCAAGATGGTAAACACACATATATACATATGCATTTACACACATATGTATGTATGCATGCCGAAACTGCAAAAATAAACTGGAACTCGACTGAGGAAAGAAAACTCCAAATGACCCGTCCTTGTTTTCTTTGATCGTCTATCTGGATGTTTTGTTCTCCCTTTCTTGTATCACCTAACTATCTGAATGTTTTGCGTTCTTGTCCCATTTTGTATTTATATATATATATTATATATATATATATACCTGGGTGTGTGTGTGTGCGTGCGTATATATATAAACACAAATGGCATATATAATTTACAGCTATTTCGCTAGAATTTTAATTAAAGCGGTCATAAAATATTACATCATAATATATCGTCTAGAACTATCAGGTAAAAATTTAAACCAGTAAGATTCTAAATATCGACCCGGACATAGCTAATATTTGATGTACTAGTGATTAATTTAAGGTTTACATTCGAATATACAGAAGAATTAGAGGATGTGGCTTAAAACAGGCAAATAAGAAACAAAGAGATCAGATAAATATACAGTCTAAATTCATTTATCTAAATAAGTTTATGGTTTAACAATGACACCGAATAATCTAGCAAAAATCAATACACTTAACGGTGTATTGTAATGATTTGTAATTAACAAGTCATCAAAACCTTAGCAAATTTATTTTATGATGTAATCTTTTATGACTGCATTAAATAAATGAAATTCTGCCGAAACAGATGTCGTAAATTTTAAACGCCGTTTGTGTTTACTTTTTATACCTTTGCCACAAGGACCCCCCCCCCCTGAGTCGGTTCTATGGTCTAAACAGGAATTGGTACTTGCATATCTACTGTATCCTACCAAATGTTGATGTCTTCAATGATGTTTATTTCACCGTAAGTTCTATGTTATCGTACGTAGCCATTTCTGGCGTCCTACGTGCTGATATTCCTTGTTTCTTACAAAACACACATAACAAAATTATGTGTGTGTGTTTGTGTAGGTATAAATATATAATATATATATATATATATATATATATATATATATATATATATATAAGCCACTAGTTTTAATTGATTAATATCAGTTTCTACCCTTATATCATATTAAATAAAAAATTTTCTCAACCGGTAAGTTGGTTCCTTATATTTATTAACTACAGAGTAATTTCCGACCTCAGCGCGCCAAAGTGAAGGCATTTAAAAAAATACACCCAAATATAATTTGTAGAACGTTATACATAGTCGATTTCGGTTGAGCCTTCTGTGTCTGGTTCTGGAAATTGTGTTTTTTAAGCGACAGACTACGCTGATGACCTTGCAGATATCTGCCTGTCTCTATATAGGTAGATATTAACAAGTGAAACCAATGGTACGTAGGTAATCGTTTTTATTTCGTATATTTTCATTTGTCTTGCTCATTTTTACATTTTGGCGTTTTACTGACAATTGTTCTTGAGAACACATTCTTCGTGGTAATGCCGATTTGATGTCTATGTTTAGCATATAGGGTGTCCACTTTAGTGGTCATTCCTCTTAATTTTTGTATATATATGTATACACACACACATATATATGCGCGTGTGTGTGTGTGTTCTATTCATAAAAAGAAACAAAGGAATCTCTAGGATTGGAGGGTCAGCTACGAAAACATAGGCTTATCATTTTTCTTAAATCCATACACTGCACGTACGTAGTTTTAGTTACCTGGAAGTTATCGGCAGCTCCTGGTGTTTGGTTCAATCAATCTATAATCTAAATTTATATTCGTACTGACAAGAATGAATATCTGTCGTCTTCGTAGATGAATGTTCCATTTATTCGACCTCTACTCATTAAATTAACGTGTAACTGAGTATTTCACCCGTATCTTACCTTTTCACCTATTTCACAGGCCTAATCAACGTGTGGTGTTATGCGCGACATGGTCCTTTATATTACAGTCACAGTTCATCCGATGGGTTTCCAGGCAATAAATACTCAATTTCACGGAGATGTTTATTGCGATGCGACCGTACGGGAAAAGATATTGCTCAAGAACCACGAAGCCGCAATCGAACCCCAAAACTTATAATTACGAAGGAAATTTCTTAACTACATGTCTACATCTGCTTCTTTTCTGAGAGAATAGACTTTGAATTGCAAGCTGCAGGCACCAGAGAAATTGGTGACAGTTAATACTCATGTCGATATATTCGCCTATATATCGAAAATCACTTTATCTATAGAAAGCGTCGAAGTTTTCTATCCTCAAGGGTTTTTCAATACAATATATGCATGCTATAATCTGTATTTCGAGATGTACTATTCCAAAAAAATAACTATTTCACGTACTCACATAAATTTATGAACGTTTTCTGACATATTATGTATTGTGTGTGTGTGTGTGTGTGTTTTTTTTTTCTGTGTGTCTGTATGTTCTAACAACTTCTGTGGTCATATATAAGAAGTGATCGAATATGCTAAAAAGCAGAATTAAGAGTCCTCCTACTCCCGCCACCAAAAGAAAATTTCTTTCGGTACATACTCAATTAGCAACCTGTCTCAGCTGACTTCGTTAAATTATTAGCAGGGTAACAACTGAAGCTACTCTTCTATTCCGCCACCATATCTTCAGGCTTACGGTTATATTAGAAATAATAATAATTAATTATGTTTCTTGTTTCTTTATGTTTATCATTATGTGGGTTTTGAAACAAAACATAAATGAGAATTTATAACTTTATAAGAAATATGAGAATATGTAGATTTATAGCTCCGAAGAAGGTTACAGAACGAGATTATAAGCAGGAGCAAAAACAGAAAAAAAAAATGAACGAAATATAATGAAGGAAAAAGTAGGAAAAGAAGCGTGAATGCAAAATGTGAACAAAAATAAGTATTGGTGAAAAAAAAAAAGTGGTGGTAATATATGCAACATCATCATATCTTATTCAACCATGATATGAATGTTGGGAGACAGTGCAATTGAGCAATAAACTGAACTTGTATAGGCTGTTATGTAATAAACACAGATGAAAAGATATACACACACACACAGACATGAACACATACATATACACACGATCACAGAACTACACATTAACATTTGTATGAATATTGATAAGTATTGATGTATGTATACAGGGTGTATATGTATGTGCGTACGTATATCAGTATGTGTATACATACACACACACACGCACACATACACACACACACATATATATATATATATATATTTATACATACATATATATATATATTCATATGCTTAAATATACGCATTCTGGTCAGTGATACAAATATATATACGCATATAAACGCATACATACGCATTAATATTTGTATGTACAAATCCCTTTGTATGTGTATTGGTGCAACATGGTCGGAAGTTTAAGAAGTTCACTTCGCAATCACTGCAGTTCGATCCTACTACATTCCAACTTTGGGAACTCTAGAGGATATTAATGAGACTTCATATATACATACATACATATATACATACATACATATATATATGTATACACACACACACATACACGCACAAACACACATACACAGATACATGCTCGTAGACCGATATGGGTGTACATATATATATATATATATATATATATATATATATATATATATACTTAAAGAGTAAATATTCAGAAGTAAATATTTATATAGATATTATTATTGCTATTATTATCTGCGGTAATATAAATAGTTGATAATAACAACAACAATAATATAGGTGGTTACAAGCGTAAAATAGCATTGGATATCTCTCTCTTTCACTCTTTTACTTGTTTCAGTCATGTGACTGTGGCCATGCTGGAGCACCGCCTTTAGTCGAGCAAATCAACCCCATGACTTATTCTTTGTAAGCCTAGTACTTATTCTATCGGTTTCTTTAGCCGAGCCGCTAAGTTACGGGGGCGTAAACACACTATCATCGGTTGTCAAGTGATGTTGGGGGAACAAACAGGCACACAAACATATACACATACGTACATATATATATATATATATATATATATATATATATATATATATACTAGCAGTATCGCCCGGCGTTGCTCAGGTTTGTAAGGGAAATAACTATAAAGCATTTTTAGAGAGTTATAGCCCAAAAATAGCAAAAAAATGGAAAAAAAATGATGGTAAATTTTTTTTGAGAGTTTAAAAGGTGGAGTTGCGTCCCCTAGACGGTCTGTGGTTTGGGTTTCTGATTCTCGACCCCATGTCGAATTTATCGATTTTTTTCAGAACTGGGGGAACTTTTCAAAATTTTCGCTGCGTTAGTTTTGAATTATGACATTGGGCTATGTGTGTGTCAAGTTTCATCAGAATCGGTTGAAAGCCGTGGTCAGAGTGAGGGTACGAGAAAACAGACACACAGAAAACGCACAGACAAACTGCCGTTTATATATAGAGAGATATATATATACGACGGGCTTTCAGTTTCCATCTACCAAATCCACTCACAAGGCTTTGGTTGGCCCGAGGATATAGTAGAAGGCACTTGCCGAAGATGCCACGCAGTGGGACTGAACCCGGAACCGTGTGGTTGGTAAGTAAGCTACTTACCACACAGCCACTCCTACGCCTATAGAATTAAAATTTATATGAATCTTAAGGACGCACGAAGTACCTACCAGCTGGAAAGGAGACTTAAAACCCTTATTTAAACCACCAATAACACTGAAAAATAACACAGAAAATCAACAGTAGTCGGGCTAACGGGATAACACATTTTTAACGTACCTAATAACCTAATGGTATACATTTTGTTATCTGGATTTACTTGGATCATGATTTCTGGTTCTGGCGAAAAGCATTAGGTTATATAGGTATGTTAAAAATTCTTTAGCCCGTATATATATATATATATATATATATATATATATATGTAGGTCCCGGGTTGAGTTGGGTTAACCACAGTAAATAAGGTACACAATACATAGCAGAGTAAATTAATTTATTTTATAGAAGGAGCTTCTACAGGACTAGAACTATTTCATTCAAATGAAATCATTTGAATGAAACAGTTCTAGTCCTGTAGAAAGCTCCTATCTATAAAATAAATAAAATATATATATTATATATATATGTGTGTGTGTGTGTGTGTGTGTGTGTGTGTGTGTGTGTGTGTTGTGTCTGTGTCTGTGTATAAGCTCGTACACAAATCAGAGACGCACACACGGAGAACATGCACGTAGATACGGTTGAACACGTTTCACATTTTGGAAAGAAATATATAAAGAAGAGCAAAATGCCATACATATCCAAAAAGGACAAATTCTGATAGGTCTGTCGAAACGTACGCACATCAACGATGAGGCTGCAAAAGCGACGAAAGGACGATGAAAAACCTGGAGATTGACTGATCAAATATATAAGTCAATTGTTTAATATGTTTACTATTTGAATAATAATATTAAAAAGAAGCAAATCGAAGCGATCTAAGTGTTTTTATTGGTAAAATATCCTTCTCATGATACAAAAAAAATCATCTGTTTGAATACAATGTGCCATGCCAGTCGTGCCGAAGAAATACAAACCGATATATATATATATATATTATAAAATCCGTTCTGTCTGTCTGTTGTGTGTGTGTCTTCTAGGATCTCGAGCATCCTCCATCCGATTGCGCTCAAATTTGATATGTAGGTACCGACGGTATCAGGGCGTGTATAAGTCTTGAAAAAATTACAAAAAATTGATTCCAGGTGAGAATGCAATCGATGAAGTGGATAAAATCGTTTTTCTTTGGAATAGAAAAAAGTCTATCTTTATTTCTTTTGCTGGTGTCTCAAATTTAGGTTAAATCAGTGTTTCTGAAAGGGGAGGCCTATGGGACGGTCGGACAAGTTGTTTTGAGAAAATTTGGTTTAAATGTTTGGCAACTCAGCACCGTCAATTCGACAGGGGGCGTTTTACTCGTATATATATATATATATATATATATATATATCTTATATATATATACTATATATATATATATATATATATATACATACGTGTGTGAGTGTGTATGTATGTACGTGTGTGTGTATGTGTTTTACTGTGTCTATTTGTACTCAGTTCCAAAAACAAGACTGAAAATTCCTGGAGTCTATCCGTTGTAAACCATCAAATTCTCCAAACCGACAAACATTAATCTTCTGGAGGAAGTGATTTTAGCGTGTATGACTTCATTGAAAATGCTCATTCTTGAGTTTAAGAATATGTAAATGCGATTACAAGCTGCTAAAAACATATGAAATATTCAAAGAGCATTAGAAAGTGGAAGATGTGAGTTGCATTACTCCTTATGTTAACCACAAGGATATACACTATACATCAAAAGCAAGGCGCTATTTCTATGCATTTCTATGCATAACTCTAAAGAAAATTACGTAGGAAATAACAATATTCGTAGCATAGGATTATGCATAAATAAAGACCCATGACAATCACACGTGACTGATGATGTATAAACATGACAACGGTTTGATGACAGAAACGAAACGAGAGCAATGACAAAGAAAAAGGTAAAGCGATTATCATATGTATTATTTCATGTGGATTTGACTGTTAAGTTTAGTGATGAGGCAAATGCAAATTGTTTTTGACGGTCTGTGTTGTTTGGTATCTTTGTATCGAGAAAGAGATGTGAAATTTGAACGACCTGCATCAGTTATTACAGAATTTATGCCTACTTTTACATTAATTTCTCGATAACTATCAAAGCTATATGTCTGTGTATGTATGTGTGTGTGTGTGCGTGCGTGTGTGTGTATACGTATGTAGAAATATAGATAGGTAGGTAAATAAATATATATTATATATATATATGTATATATATGCAATATATATATATATATTATATATATATATATATAAATCGATAGAAATATATATATATAATATCTATATATATATATATAATCTATATATCTAATATATATAGATATATGTATATATGCGCGCGAGTGTGTGCATGCATGTGTGTGCGTATATATACGTATACTCACGGCAATACATATATGTGTACAAAAACAAGTACATATGTATATATATATATATATATTATATATATATATATATATATATATATATATATATATATATGTATATATATATATGCATGTACATATACACATAAATAAATATACATACACAATGCGCATAGATGCATATGTGCTCACACACAGCGACAAGTACGCATATATATGTGGGAACATACCTTCTAACATAGACACAGACACGCACAAACATACATACATATACATATTTATAAGTTCCATTGTATGGAATGAAGAAGGATGTTATCTTAGTGTGTAAAACAAACATCAGCAAAGCCAGAGTACAACTGATTTATGTGTCTTTTGAGTGTTGAAGCTTTAGAAACATAGTGTAATATTTCTTCTGCTTGGTCCCAGAAGACAAGAGCAATTTCAGATTGTAAATAAGCCAGTCATTAATGATGATACGCATAATTCTCAGCCTCCCCCAGTCCTCGTACATATAGACATACTCGGTAATTTATTAATGTCTGCGGGATAATGAATAAGTCTTGTGTAGTTTTGCAGACAGGTCAGACAATTGACCTATGAACACGTTGTTATATTATATATATATATACATATATATGTGTGTGTATGTATGTATTTATGTTGTATATATGCATGTATATGTATGTATGCATAAACGTGTATATATATATATATATTATATATATATATATATATATATATATATATATATATACATATATGTAAGAATGTGTGCATGCGACCTTGTTTTGTGTGCGTGCTTATGTGTAGTGTTTATGACTGCTTATGTGTATGCGGAAGAATATGGCATCACACCTTCCATACTACAAAAGTTCGGATGTTAATTTTTATGAGATATACCAATGTTAGCATTACTATTTGCTGAATAAAGCCGTTCAGAGATCGCAAGCAAAATTCAAACATCTACCCACTCACAGAAAATCATACATACACACACAGACACATATTCATTGTACATAAATACGAATTTTGTAACGGGAAAGCTAGACTGTGACATCAATATTTTGGCTTTTTTGTCTTCATATATTGATTGGGGCGAGCAGCTTGAACTTCGAAGTTACTGTAAAGTTTTAGCGTACAACATTCATAAATATATACTCTGCAAATAAGACTTGAGTAATCCTGTTTAAGATCAAACTATAGTTATATATAATCGACATAAAAACAAGCATTATCATATTCATATACATACATATAAATACATACAGACATAAGTACACACACACTCATATGCATTTACATATTACACGTAATATATGTATATGTATAATATATATATATATATATATATATATTATTATATATATATAATATATTTATATATTTATACAGGCATACAAACTCACATACTTACACATTATGCACACACACATATTTAATGGTTTGTAAATTTACGCCATTCTGAAAACAACGTGAAGACAGTGTGTAATTATTACTTTAAGTCTCAATGAAAGAATGAAATAACTGGAAACCGCATTGAAGTTTCGAGCTTTGGCTCTTCTTCAGAAGGTTATTTTGAAAAAAGTTAGATGTACAGATGACGGAGATGAACAGATAGTAATGATATATACATATAACAATCTATCTATCTATCTATCTATCTATCTATCTATCTATCTATCTATCTATCTATCTATCTATCTATCTATCTATCTATCTATCTATCTATCTATCTATCTATATCTATCTATCTCTCTATCTCGAACTGCAGTCGTGGATCAAAAAGAGGCCGAGGAAGGGTGAATGGCACCGCGAGTGTCACGTTGCTCTCGAGCAACTATGCTGTCCCGGGTCGACCTTGAGTGACTTCAACACAACCAAAGCATTCTACAGGGGATTAGTGAAGGGGAGGTATGACGACGAGCTTGAGGCGAACCTGGACGCCGACGAGAAATACCTGAACCGCCTGTTCAGGGCCCATGGAAAACTTCAAGAGATTCCTGGCCTGGCAGTGCTACCGAGAAGCGCTACCCGTTCAGGATAAGCTCTACAGACACGGCTCGAGAAACACGGGGCCAACCTGCCCGAGATGCCGTCAGAGCGACGAAACCGTTCTGCACGCACTCGTGTAGTGTCCAACAATTTCCGACCTGTGGGCTTATGTCGAACGACTGCTGTCACGTGTGGGACGAGTCGGTTTATTAGCCGAGTCTATCGTCAATATTGTCACACCTCCTTCCTTCAAACAGGAAGGAAGAGCTATTTTCATCATCCTTGTGGCTATGGCGAAAGAATGTATGGTGGACGCGTCTGAAAAGATTGGAGACAAACACTTTCCTCTCTGGTCAATCTCTCATCAACTTTTTCAAGTATCACTTGAAGAGGAAAGTGAGAGAAGAGAGGCAAGTTTTGTCTAGCGAATGTTTCAAAAAAAGATGGGTGAATGTAGCAAAGATGGCACGTATGAATGACGAAGCCACCTTGAGCCCTATGAACCCGGAAAATTTAAAACAGAGGGTTACCTACTTGTAAACAAATGTGGTAACATGTAACATCATTGACCGAGGTTACCATGGTCTTCTCCGTAGGCTTTTGTTCCCACGGATAAACCTTATCTGCTTCCCCCTTCACACTTTACACCATGACACTGTGATACATGATCCCTATTGATCGTTTTATTCCCCGCCTTTTTTTTTCTTCCTTCACTTTTACGATCCCTTTTGATCGAAAACCTAACCCACCTTTTTTTTCTACCCCAAAAAGAAAAGCCCTACTTTGTAATCTGTCCTGTCTGTGTGCAGCTCTGTGTGGCTAATAAAGAAACATATCTATCTATCTATCTATCTATCTATCTATCTATCTATCTATCTATCTATCTATCTATCTATCTATCTATCTATCTATCTATCTATCTATCTATCTATCTATCTATCTATCTATCTATCTATTATCTATCTATCAATTATCTGTCTGACTGTCTAGCTTATCAGACTTTCTTTTTACTAGTCTCAGTCATTGCACTGTGGTCATGCTAGTGCATTGCCTTTGACTCCAGTTCTTTATTTTTTAGCCTGAGACATTCAATCGGTCACTTTTTGAGCATTACGGGCGTAAAGAGATCAATGTCGAATGTCAAGAGGTGGTGGGTGACTAACACAAACTAAATGGCACTCACAGACATTTTCATCAATCAAATCCACTCACAAAGCTTTGATTTCCCAAGTTTCTACGCAATAAGACTGAATCTGCAACCATGGGGTTGGGAAGCAAATTTCTTATCTATATACCCCGGCTGCGCTTATATATAAATATATAACGCTTTCGCATATATCATATACGTGTCTTTAAAGCTAATAAAAAATGAATTATAGAAGGTATCGGAGTAATTATTAAAAAAAACATGGGACATTTATTACAAAAAGTTTAAATAAGCATACAGAGAAGCTACTTTAAAATAAATGATACTTATGAAAATCTACGAGAAAGCCGAAAGTTATGACTCAGTACATTGGTTTTCATGCAAAAGCTCAGCATTGGTTGCAGTGATATCTTAGCAGTTGTTACTTTGACAAAGCCAGTAGTGGTTTAAATAATGCACATTGTTCCTGTCTGTAATATCATTGATCAGTGTTTGTAATGACAAAGTTCAGCTCAATGTTAGATATGTTCAACACATGAAGAGGTGGTTGTACTGACATAACTCAATAATGTTTGTAATGAAACACCTCAACGTTGTTTTAATGATACATGTTAGTATTGATTGTGCTGTGATATTATGCAAGTGGTTGTTATAACATCTCAATGATAGCTGGTTATGACAAAGGTCAGTGATGGTTGCAATGAAATAGCTTCTGGATGGTTGTAATGACAAAAGCTTTCTTGTAGTCGTAATGAAACATTCATTGTTGAATGTAACGAGTTTTAGAAGCCTTTGTACTGACACTAATCTGTGGTGATTATAATAAAAGAGCTTAGGGGTAGTTGTGATGATAAACCTTTGGAGTGAATATCAATGAAACAAAATAGCAGTGGTTGCAATGGTTCATTTTACATACATAACAGTACTGGTTTTGTTGAAACAGCTAAATGGTGGTTGTAATAACATTATTCTGTGATGGCTGTAATGACACACCTCCTCAGTGGTTGTCAAGGCTCTTATCTTTGTAGGAGAAACATACTTCAAAATTGCCTATAATGAAATACGTCAGCAGTGATAAAAACTGACTCAGTCTCTTATATCTACTCCGGAGTTTCTGCTGCAAGCTAATTATTTTCTTGGCTCGTTTGTTCTTCCTGGCAGAGTTATATATTGTTTTTGTCTTCATTGAAGTTCATGAGGTGACATTGCCTTCTGTTTGTTAGACCTGTTTTTATTTGATCGAACCGCACTCTATTCGTTTGCTGTTGTACTTTAGCTGTCAGCCATCTAGAGCTGGTTCCATAAATTTGGAGTAGCACACATTTTGAAATTCAAGGAAAAATTAAATGTAACAAACTTCATGTAGATAAAACACACGCTGAGCGGCAGATTCACTCTTTATTTTACTCTCAATAATGAATCCTTTCAGTATTTGTTTAGATCTAACTAGAAACACGCACGCCTACGTGCTCGCACATACACACATGCATGCTCACACACATGTATATCCTTCACTCAGATAAAATGTCCATCTCTTTTTAACTTTTCTCTTATTAAATATTCAATAAATTACGCATGATCGTTGTGAGATAAAAGAACGAGAGTACATTACATGATGTCATCCAGCATTTCTGAACATCAAACATATATCTCTGCATAGGTTGGTATGGGCATATAGCGTCAGGTAGCAATGAAAATAATATTTAAAACATACAGAAAAGCATTATCTATTGGTGTTTAGCCCCAGTGCAGGCCTGTTCAAGCAGTTCAGTTTTCAACGCCATTTCAACAGTTATCTTCTTTTCTCTTCGTATCTTAAAAAAGTATAGGGCTGGATTTCAGTTGTTTTTACATGCTACAGAAAATGAGTCAGTGAAATGTATATACATACATACATACTTACATATGTATATATATATATACTCTTTTACTCTTTTACTTGTTTCAGTCATTTGACTGCGGCCATGCTGGAGCACCGCCTTGTAGTCGAGTAAATCGACCCCAGGACTTATTCTTGTAAGCCTAGTACTTATTCTATCAGATTCTTTTGCTGAACTGCTAAGTTACGGGACGTAAACACACCACCATCGGTTGTCAAGCAATGGTGGGGGGACAAACATATACATATATACACATATATATACATATATACGACGGGTTTCTTCCAGTTTCCGTCTACCAAATCCACTCACAAGGCTTTGGTCGGCCCGAGGCTATAGTAGAAGACACTTGACCAAGGTGCCACACAGTGGGAATGAACCCGGAACCATGTGGTTGGTAAGCAAGCTAGTTACCACACAGCCACTCCTGCGCCTATATATATATATATATATATATATATATATATATATATATATAATATATATATATATATATGTATGTATAAATGTATGTGCATTTTTCCAATGTGTACAAATAACACGGAAAAATGGTTACCAGGGTAGCGAAATTTACCTTAAGGGTCAAGGATATTACAAGATATTACACACTATATATATAAACACACACACACACACACACACACATATATATATTATATATATATATATATATATATATATATATATATATATATATATATGTGTGTGTGTGTGTGTGTGTGTGTACAAATGTATATGCCTTTTTTTCAATGTGTACAAAAACACGGAAAAATAAATAGTTACCAGGGTACCGAAATTTACATTA
The DNA here is from genome assembly GCF_006345805.1 of Octopus sinensis. Classification (NCBI taxonomy): domain Eukaryota; kingdom Metazoa; phylum Mollusca; class Cephalopoda; order Octopoda; family Octopodidae; genus Octopus; species Octopus sinensis. Next base: position 42,522,217 of record NC_043000.1, read on the forward strand.
AGGGTCAAGGATATTACAAGATATTACACACTATATACATATATACACACACACACCACATATATATATATATATATATATATATATATATATATATATGCTTGTATATATATGCACGCACCGCACATAGATAAAACTCACACCCAGACACACATGTGTTTTCATATATATATATATATATATATATGTTGTGTGTGTGTGTAGTCAGCTGTATATGTGTGTGTGTTATAATTTATGACTGCACTTAAGCATAGCGACACCAATAACTAGTTGCTATAGTGCGTAATATTAATAGTGATTGATATAAGAATGAAAGTTGCGTAATGACTTCATTAGCTTAAAATTGCTTCAACTATATTGCATCCAGAACAGAGTGATCGTGCGACATCTTATAGATTCTTCTGATCCATTAAAATGAAGTATACGTTTATTGCGGAAAGTATTTTATCGAAAAGAGTTGGTAAAATACTTAATAGTATACAATGTAATCTAGTTTGCTTGTGGAAGTTCCTTCATATGAAGGTTGTGAAAGGCATGTGAGGACATTTGATGATGTAATATAACGATTCAAATCTCGCAAATAAGAAATGTGTTTTAATAAAAAAAATCTCTGCACTTGCACTGGATAAACTTTCTTATACGATTACTCTATGAAGCCACTAAAAATATCTACAAACCTTGCTTGAATGTGGGACTTAAAACTTTGATATGGCTGCACTAAATTTTCCTTACACATTTCTTACATCACTTGGACAATGGAAGACCTTTGCTGTAGCTATGAGGCTGTGAAGATATCGATTAGTCTTAGCAGAAGTATTTATAATGAGGTTATCAATTTCAACGTTAGCCATGTTTAGAGTATTTTAAGATAGTACTTTCATGCGTTTCGTCCTACCGGTATTTCTTGTGTGGATTTTAGATTTAGGCCTAGAATAATAGGAATTCATATGAGACTTTGGGCTAAGTACTAACCAGTTAAAATGTTTTATAATTTTTTTTCTGTCTGAGGCTGGTTTTAATTCCTTCGAGGCTAGGCTTAACAGAATATGACACTTTAATAGTCTTCCCTTTAAAAATTTCGTAATATTTGTGATGAAAGTTGAAGGGCAGAATTTCCATTCAACAATTAATAACAGACGTTCGTAATTAACGTCTTAATATTATTTGCTAGCAGAGGATTATATCAGCAGATTTGACGCTTCTTGCATATTTTACAACTTAGTTGGAACTTTTCCAGGTTCTGACTTTATACTCTCAACATCGACGCTCTAGGAATTAACATCTCTGTCTTTTGTTATTGTATTTTGATAATAACCGTTTTAGTTTTCAGCGACGCACCTAACGGATTTATGCCCTTTTATCCTTTTATTAGTGCTTGCTCATGTTTGTTCTACTATTGAGTACATTCTTCGTTACACACACACACACACACATTCATAGATATGTGTGTGCATGTATATGTATGTGTTTATCTATCTATATATCTATCTATATAAACACGTATGTATATGGGTGTGAGTATATACACATAGATATGTATGTATATGTATCTCTCTATCTATATATGTGTATAAATATATGATATATAATACATACATACACACACACACACATATATATATATATTTATATATATATATATATATATGTGTGTGTGTGTGTGTGTGTGTGTTTGTGTATAAATATATGATATATATATATATATATATATACAGTGAAAGGACGATCCACTGTATTGTATGAGGGTGTAAATTGTACTCAAATGTAAACTTTACATAATGCTGTTAGGTAGAATGGTATAACAAAACAGTATGACTTGAACCAGCTATTCTCAGAGCTGCCTATAGACATTTGACAGCACCGTCTTGTCTTTCCAGCGAAGGATTTGTGGAAAGCACAATGGCGTTTCTTCCCGTAGCATACGAGCTGAGACTTTTATCGTATACAAGAGTTTATCGGGCTAATGACAATAGCTAACCGACTCACTAGCTGACACTTTTGTTTTTTTTGTATCCCCTTAAGGTTATAAAAGAAAATTTGGCATTTTTCATCGGTCGTAGAGATCCTTGTGTATTATAAGAGAACAGGATTTGCTAAGCTATCGGCTCAATCAGCTGCGAATATTTTATGCAAATACGAAGCTATTGAAATTAACGCACTACACTATCATCATTTTCTCTCAATCTGGCAATCAGTCAATTAGAAAATATTTGTAGCACATTGAAACTTTTAAGTATTAGATGTGGTTTGATGGAAGCATTGAAGTGTAAACTACAGCGCAATGGTGTGTAAAGGAAATCAATTTATCGAAGATAAGAAAGATAGTTTAGAAGCATCGTATTTGATCACAGTTCAAATATTATTTTATATAGAGATCACAAGCGGATGTGTGTATTTTTTTATATTTTGTTCAGGGCATTTTTCTGTTCTGTTTATTTGCTTTTGGACTTCGGTATTTGTTTTTTAGTTTGTCATCGTCCATGTTTACATATGTATTTTTCATTTACATACATATACATACATACATACATACATACATACACACACATACATACATACATACATACATACATACATACATACATACATACATATATATGCATACATACAATCATACATACACACATGCATATATATACGTGTTTATATATATTACAATTAATAGGAGTAATGACCACTAAAGTGGATTCCTATATGCTAAAGATAGACGACAAATCGCCTTACCATTAAGAGTGTGTTCTCAAGAATACACTCTTCATGGTAAGGCAATTTGAATCCACTTTAGTGGTCAATCCTCTTATTAACTGTTATCTGATTTTTAAATCTTCGGATATTTTTTTAATATGCTAGACCACTGGTTTAAATTGATGTTAATTCATTGATATCAATTTCTACGCGCATTATTTAATTATATATATATATATATATAAACTTGCCAGCGAATCAGCGTCGTTAAACATGTGTTAAACACGACTGTGTTCTAGTTACATTTTCCTAGATATAATTTTCTAACAAAGTTATTTTCGTACCTGTATTTTACTTGTTGCAGAAAACTGATGTTTTTGAATCCATCTTTAGTACGTGTATACTCTCAGTGTATCATCTTCAAGGAAAATTTCGTCTGCGTTGTTATAATTGTAATACCTTTTTCCATTGGATCAGCCGAAATAATTATAGTACAATATTATGGCGTCACCTCCTTCGAAGTTTGCATCTAGAATTTATTCAACCTGCCGAATTCCTAATGGGTCGAACAACCCTTAAGACGAATCGTGAGCCTTAAGCAATTCATAAATCAATGAATGATCAATAAATTTTGCATTACTAAAAATATAAAAACCCATTATCAGGAAATATTATGTTGTTTAATGTAAACTGGTTTTAAATTTTGGCACAATTCCAACTATTTCAGGGTAGGAGCAAAGCCAATTACATCGACCCCAGTGTTCAGCTGGTACTTTTTATCGACTCCGAAAGGATGAAAGGCAAAATCGACCTGGGCCAAAATATGAACTCAGGACATGCAGATGAACGGAATGTCACTAAGTATTTTGCCTGATGTATTAAGAGATTTGCCAGCTCACTGCTTGCTATTTTCAGTAAATTGGTTTCAAACTTTAGCACAAAGTCAGAAAATTTGAAGGAGTGGGTAAGTCGATTCTGTGAAGCCCAGTACTCAATCATTTTCCCCGGTGTAGTAACGACTCTGCTAACACACATAGAAGCTCACAAGCAAACACACACGTACACATCTATATATCTTTGTATGCAGTTGTGGGTAGCTGTTATGGCCTTATTCGATAGCAATCCTTGCAGCAAAGAGTTGTATTACTTCTCTGTCTATGGAACAGTAAGTTGAAAATTCTGTTTCTAAGTTTCTAGTGTTGGAAATATTGATTGGCCAGGATTTCCGTCACCTTGCGAGTATCTGCGGTGAAAGATCCACTTCTATTTAGAAGCGGGGATACTTGTAATGTATAAAGGATTCTTAAGGAACAGTAGAAAACTCTTTTGTTGGTTTACATGCTCCCTTCTGCCCAGTTAACATCTTTGCTTTCAGTTCTATTTTCCAATGGACTATAGTTATTATTATTATTATTATTATTATTATTATTATTATTATTATTATTATTATTATTATTATTATTATTATTAGTATTAGTATTATTATTATTAATATTATTGTTATTAAGTGAGAGAGCAGTGCATGCCATCAAAGTGACACTGGGGTAAAATATACGAAGCCCAATATACCCATCATGACTACCCGTCTGATAAAGGTACACCAGGCACATGCATCACAACCATATGTGCGCGACATGGTGATCTCATATCAAGATAAACAGCACATGACCTTGCAGGTGGGGCCCAGTTAGAATTTTCTTCAGGTTGAGTAGCCCATCCCGTTCAAAAGGTCCCTGAGTAAGGGTTGTTTAAGGATGTTGAACGAAACACCCATGTTTCCAGAGGTGAATTATTCAAACCTCAAAGAATCATCCCTCTCAACACATGGCTATGATACACCCCCACTACTTCTGCTCGTGATCAGAGATGCACATATTATCAGCCACTAAGGGACATGCTCAACTGGTTAAGGTCAAACAACTGACAAGCAAATCTGTGGTATTGAGCAGAATATTTGCTGTAGCCCATCATTTATACCAAGACAAAAAAATGTACATGATAACACTTCCAATCAGTTAAGATCAGAAGCCATGAGAGCCACTGCCTGGTACTACATCAGAGCATTTATACTGCATCAGGGCATTCGTACTGCATTAGGGCATTTATTATTATTATTATTATTATTATTATTATTATTATTATAATTATTATTATTATTATTATTATTATTATTATTATTATTATTATTATTATTATATTATTATTATTATCATTATTATTATTATTATTATTATTATTATTATTATTATTATTATTATTATTATTATATTATTATTATTATTATTATATATGTATATATATGTATGTATGAGTATATATATATATATATATATATATACACATACACATATATATGTGTTTGTGAATGTGTGTCTATGTATGTATGCATGTATATTTTAGTTGACGGACGCATATACATAACTGCATATAATATATATATACATACACATATATATGCACTTACGTATGTGCATATGTATATATATGTATATGTATGTACGCACACATACGCACACACGGACACACACACATATATAAACATCACAGAGAGAGAGAGAGAGAGAGAGTAACAGACAGAGGGAGAGAAAGAAGGAGAGGGAGACGGAGACGATTACTGTCGAATTTGACGGTGTGACAGAACCAACGGAGATTCTTCCGATGCATGTGCAAGTTCAGCTTTCCAATCAACTGATCCCGAGTTTTCGTGTGGATAAAGCATTCGAGAAAACGTGTACTTTTCATGAAATTGTCCGTCATAACCAGTGAGTCAAAGTGAGTGTGACGAGGCTATATACATTTATTGCATGCACGATCCCTCCGATGAGCTTCTCCGCAGTTTCTAATTAATTTTATTCAAAACGTGTATATGGGTGTACATACATACATACATGCATGCATGCACACACACGCACACACATGCACACACACACACAAACACACACACACACACACAAACACAAACACAGACACATAGTTCAAATTTACAGAAAACAGAAGACGAAGACAGGTGAAGGAATAACAAGCAGGTATATTACGTTAACGCTTGGGAAGGATGGAGAAGTCTTTGACGTTTCGAGTCTACGTTCTTCGACAAGGGGAAAAAGGGAGAGAACGAAAACAAAAAACAGGGCGAGAAAGCACACACACACACATACACACACACACACACACACACACACACAACACACACACACACACACACACACACACATATTTTACTTGTTTGAGTCATTAGATTTGCAGCCATGCTGGAGCACCGCCTTGAACGAATTTGAATTTTTCCCAATTGAACTCTATTTTTCCTTAATCTTCTTTCATCATCATTAGCTAAAGATATTAGATCGGCATACCTATTAAAATATATTATCTCTAAACGTCAAAGCCAGAACAAAATAAAAAATATATAATTGCTTTACAATGGAGTTGAAATAAGTAAAAACCAAAAACTTTATCATTCACTGAACTCCAAACAGGAACACAAGTAGTAGTACATTTTGTTTAATCTCCACCTAACCACATAATTCTCAAATGCAACATATAATTAATATATCAGATGTGAATTGGAGATGTGCTTAAATATAGCAAAATATTACGTTTGCACCTGACTTCAATTCTGTAGGGTTTTTGCTACAAATCATATAAAGTCGAAAAAAATATTTTCCAATCTTTCTCATTTTTGCATCGTTTGGAGAAATAGTTTGAAACTGAATCTTGAAATTATAACTTGTATAGCAGTCTATTCAGATAAAATTCCTGAATCTGAGAAAGCTAATCACGGTTTGCGACGGGAAATGAATAGTCTTTCGGAAATTTTTAAAACGTTATCGAATGCAGTTGCTATGTTATACTGAAACAATATTTGAAATAAAGTCTTTCGTCGGAATTAAATAAATAAATAAATAAATGCGCCCTTTTAAAGCCTAGCCAGGCTCATGGGCCCGCTTTACCGGTTTCAATGGCGTATTTGTTCCTCAGCTGGACGGAACGCCAGTCCATCGCAGTGTTACTCATTT
>NC_043000.1:42536414-42541414 GCF_006345805.1 Octopus sinensis
TACTAATTTAAAATGTTTTTTCTTAGTTTTAATCGTCACTTAAAAAAGAAAAGATTAAAATTGTACATAAATAAAATAGAATACAGAGTGCTTTGTAATTGTTCTTTCACAGAAGCATATAAAATTTACGAAGTTTTGTTTGTACGAGATGTATCAATGCTTAAAACAAATGTTGGGTTTACATAGTCATCATTATAACTCGGGTAGCTAAATTCTAATGTATTTCTTTGTTTTCATGTGTTTCTTTGAGCTTTGTAGTAATAACTAAGATTGGTTATCTTCACACAGTCGGTGAGAGATTCAATTTTGATAGATATGCTTTGATAAAAATAGAGAGAATATTTGAAAAAATCCCATGATAATGAAAGTATTTCAACCGCTAGTCTCCATGAAGCAAGCAAAACATGTTCTGAGTGTACACGCGACTGATGAAAAAAAATCATTACTTCTCTGCTGAGCATAAATCCGTTATTATTATGTAAATATCCATGAACTTTTTGAAAACAGAAGACTGGTTGGTCAAGGAAAATTCTATACGCATACATGATTGATTTGGCCGGGAAAGTAGGCATGACTTAGAGGAGAGAGAAAACATATCAGAGAATGACAAATCAACCACACTCTGGAATATCAGAATCTACATAATCAGAGCGAGATGAAGATCATCGACCAGATATTGTTGCCAGTTGCAAGGAAGAAATCATTTGCTTCCTTATCAAAGTATCAGTTTCAATGGGCAAATATCTGTCAAATAAATGGAAACAATTATACAAATATAAAGATATATGGGAATTGAGAAAACTCAGCGCCCCGGGATTGAAGAAAAACTACTCTTATAATGATAAAATGATAACAACAAAAGCAACAATAAATAATGATAATAATAATTCATGACAACTGACGTAACACATAACGAAGATAAATGCACAATACGAGTGCGATGCAATTTGTAATAAAAAGAGATTGACTGTTTATTGAATTGGACAATATTTTGACAGTATGTCTGTCTATTTCAGGTTCGAAATGAAAAATGAAAAATACACAGAAACAGAGTCAAAATTTGAACTGAAATATCCTATGTTTTTTTTTTAGTCAAATGACATCATCAGTTTTTGCGTCCGTTTTACTGGTAACAAGGAAAAAGAAACAACACAGTAGGAAGAAAAGAGAAACAGAAAAGAGGCAATTAGTGAAGAAGTTTATGTCATATGCGATGAAATTCTTCTGTTTTGAAGATTTCTCTAGGGCATGACGCTAATAATTCACAAAGATATTTATCCTGATGCATTTTGACGCATGGTGCTTTCAATCCTCAAAACACGAGGATAAATATATTTATGACTTACTAAAGTCAACATCCGGAGGAATGAAGAAAATAATAGGACAAGTTCATCATATTCACACCAAATATTTTGGTTAAGTGTTCTCTTTCATGTTTCCTTTATTCTTCTTTCGATTTTGTTTACTTTTTCCTTCTTGCAAAGTTATGATAAAGCGAAAAGTGATCACATCGTTTCGTCGAAAACAGAAGGCTCAAACTTTTAATTTCTGTATTTCTGCGTATTTTATTATTCCATTATCAGCCTGAAGAAGATAGACACACTGTCGTTGAACTCTTCAGTTCCAAAACAACATAGATCTCTATTACTATAAGAATTTTTTGAAAATTTTCATCAACATCTTTTTAAAGTTTTTTGAAAATTTTCATCAAAGTTTTTGAAAAGGTTTTTGAAAATTTTCATCAAATGTTTGGAAAGTTTTTTGAAAATTTTCATCAAAGCTTTTGAACAGTTTTTTGTAAATTTTCATCTAAACTTTTCAAAAGTTTTCTCAAAATTTTCATCAAAGTTTTTTGAAAATTTTCATCAAACCTTTTGAATAATTTCCTCAAAATTTTTGAACATTTTTGAAAAGTTTTTTGAAAATCTTCATCAAAATTTTTGAAAGGTTTTTGAAAGTTTTCATCAAAATTTTGAGTTTCTTGAAAACTTTGATCCAAAGTTTGGAAAGTTTTTTGAAAATTTTGATTAAAAGTTTTGAAAATTTTGATTAAAAGTTTTGAAAATTTTCATCAAAATTTCTGAAACCTTTTCTGAAACCTTTTCTGAAAATTTTCATCAAAATTGAAAAAATTTTGAAAATTTTCATCAAAATTAAAAAAATTTTGAAAATTTTTGAAAAGTTTTTTGAAAAGTTTCATCAAAATTTTGTAAACTTTTTTGAAAAGTTTCATCAAAATTTTGTAAACTTTTTTGATTTGACAAGTTTTTTGAAAATTTTGATTAAAACTTTTAAAAAGTCTTTTGAAAATTTTCAACAAAACTTTTGAACAATTTCCTCAAAATGTTCATCAAAATTTTGGAAAGTTTTTTGAAAGTTTTCATCAAAATTTCTGAAAATTTTTTTGAAAATTTTTCACTAAATTTTCAAAATTTTGGAAAGTTTTTTGAAAATTTACATTAAAGTTTTTGAAAAGTTTGTTGAAAATTTTCATCAAAATTTTTAAAAGTTTTTTCGAAAATTTTGGTCAAAATTTCTGAAAATTTTCATCAAAAAGTCTTTTGAAAATCTTTGTAAAATTTCTGAAATTTTCTTTGAAAATTTTGACCAAAATTTTTGAAAATTTTATTGAAAATTTTGATCAAATTTTTGAAAAGTCTTTTGAAATTTTCATCAAAATTTTTGAAACCTTTTTTTAAAAATTACATCAAAATTTCTGAAAATGCTCAAAAATTTTTGAGGAAAAGTTTCAAAAAATCTTTCAAAAATCTTTGGGAAAATCTTTTTAAATTTTGATGTCGACTACTTATTTCATCGACCCCAAAACGATGTAAGGCAAGTTGCCCTCGGCGGAATTTGAACTCAAAACGTAAAGACCGACGAAACACCGCTATGCATTTCGTCCACCGTGCTAACAATTTTGCCAGCTCGCCGCCTTAATAATAACAACCATAAATTATAACAACAAAAACAGCAACAACAACAATAACAATAATACACGAACACAGACGTGGCATCAGCAAACCCCAGAAGGTGTCACCGAGAATGAGAATATTAAAATCCTGTAGGATACAATAGGTCAGTGCGATCACCTGGCCAGACATCAAAAACCGGACAAAAAACCGGACAATGTTGTGGTGAATAAAAAAGAGAGATCATGCATGATAATTGACATAGCATAACCCGGTGACAACAGGATCAATGTCAAAGAAGAAGAAAAAGTAAATAACTATAACGACTTGAAGTGGGAAATACGAAGGTTGTGGTCAATGAGGAGAGTAGAAGCGATACCAATAGTAATTGGCGCACTTGGAAGTACCAGCACTCTGCTACCAACATAGCTGAAAAAATCATTGGTGCAAAGTGGAGGTAGAACACTTTCAAAATCAGCATTGCTTGGAACTGCAAGAATTCTTCGCATGGTTGTTGAAGCATAACGAGTAAACAAGTATCACCTTACTCTCCTGGCTGTGGACTGCTGAAACTTTCCATCGTACCCAGAAAAATAAGCTGTGAGTATTCATCACATAATAATAATAATAACAATAATAATAATGATAATAATAATAATAATAACAACAACAACAACAACAACAACAATAATAATAATAATAATAAATAAATGCCCTGACGCAGTACCAGGCAGGGCTCTCATGGCTTCTGATCTTAACTGATTGGAAGTGTTATCATGTACGTTGTTTTGTCTTGGTATAAAAGATGGGCTACAACAAATATTCTGCTCAATACCACAGATTTGCTTGTCAGTTGTTTGACGTTAACCAGTTGAGCATGTCCCTTAGTGACTGACGATATGTGCATCTCTGATCACGAGCAGAAGTAGTGGGGGAGCATCATAGCCATGTGTTGAGAGGTATCCTTTGGAAACATGGGTGGTTCTTTCAACATCCTTAAACAACCCTTATTCAGGGAACTTTTGAACGGGATGGGCTACTCAACCTGAAGAAAATTCTAACTGGGCCCCACCTGCAAGGTCATGTACTGTTTATCTTGATGTGAGATCACCATGTCGCGCACATATGGTTGTGATGCATATGCCTGGTGTACCCTTATCAGACGGGTAGTCATGATGGGTATATTGAGCTTCGTATATTTTACCCCAGTGTCACTTTGATGGCATGAATTGCTCTCTCACTCAATAATAATAATAATAATAATAATAATAATAATAATAATACTAATAATAATAATAATAATAATAATAATAATAATAATATAATAATAATAATAATAATAATAATAATGATGAATAATAATAATAAAAATTGCACTACTAGGCAATGCACACATCCTACGCAGAACACTTTCCATACAATAACCATCAGAGCATCACAACAAATCACAGCACATACCCAAGGCACACAGAGCTGCGCTCGGTAGTGAAGTGAAAGCATGCTATAAAAAATAAAACTACTGAATAATAATAATAATAATATAATAATAACAATAATAATAATAATGATGGTGGTAGTCGTGATGACGATGATGATTTCTATTGACAACAATTGCCCAAGACACTGGGGACACTATTGGAAGTCGAAATTCAACACACAAAACATGGGTTTCAAATTGAGCAAAAGGAAATCAACAAAATAGATTAGTGAGGGATATTACTAAATTATATTCTTGACTTCTCTATAAAACTGTAAAAAAAGTAAAACGAAAAAGGAGAAAAATTCTGGTAGACGCAAACTGAAAGAGGACCATCGTATATCTGTCTGTCTATGTATTTATGTATGTATATGTGTATGCATGTATGTATTTATGTATGTATTTATGTATGTATCTATCTATCTGTCGATCTTTATAAAATGTATTATATATGCGTGTGTCTGTGCGTGCGTGCGAATGTGAGTGTGGGTGTGTCTTTATGTTTGTGTTTGACAGCTTATGTTGGTGTATTTATGTCCCGTAACTTAGTAATTCAGTATGAGAAACTGACGTAATGTCTATCAGGCTTAAAATAAAAGCAAGTACTGAGA
>NC_043000.1:42546414-42588914 GCF_006345805.1 Octopus sinensis
ATGATCTCGAAGACAGAAGAAATTGATGCGGATGATGTTCAGTTTGAAACTCCGCAAATCTGTGTTTTTAAGAATATTGTTATCAGCGAAGTTTTTTGTTTTAATTGTTTCTATTAATCCCGAGTCAGCGCTGATTGAGCAGACAAATGAACGAAGGCATTACAGTTACTACTATAACATCTCATATTTTTATATATCTAGGTCGAAAGTACGCAATGAATCCTTAATGATTGTTTGGGAAGCTACCTTTGGTTTCAATCAGATTTGGTTGCCATTTTTAGCAGATGAAATCACCACAATGTGATCCCTTCATTGGTTCTCGTACAGGAAGTTAATTATATTAGGTCACTATTCTCGGAAGTAATTTTGTACAGTGTATATGACGGCGTAAATGATGATGTTTCAACTTTGAAATATCCTATCAAAATGTTAGGTGTAACATGTGAATCTTATATTTTGTGGAGTGTGGTATATCATTAGTATGGTTGTTAATGGTAGACTAACCCTTGTCTAGGTAACAACCGGTACATAAATACATACTGTTACCCGCGGCAAATGTTTAGATTGGAATCTGAGTGATTAGATACATTGAAGATGATACTGATGGATAAACGGGTGTTGTTGAAGAATGTATGCAAGTATTGAAGTTTTTTCTGCACCACATATTAAACGTTTTAAAGATCCTTCCCAAGCCATGGACTCATAACACCGATATCCCATATTCTGAGGTGTTTATATACTTTCCAATGGACGGAGCACCGGTACGACGCAAGATTACACTTTTTGCCAGCTAAGTGGAATGGAGAAACCTCAAATGAAGTGCTTTGCTCAAGAACTCAAAGCATCGCCCGTCCAGGAAACCACAATCCTACGTTCATGAATGCAACACCCTTCAAATACTCGCGCCTTCAAATACTAAAATTTTCGTGTGAGTTGATATGTTATGAACGTCAGTCAGTACTGTTAGCAGTCGAAATTCAATAATTGGCTCATTTCTGAGTCACACACTAATTTGTTCATATGAGCGACTCATTTTGTTGAGCTATATATCAACCTTCTACGACATTGTTTGTCATGTTAGAAACATCATCCACGTCTTCTCTAAGTAGTATCTTGCCGACTTAGCCTCGTTTGGTGTAGAAAGGATAAATGTCTTAATGTAGTGAAAGATACACCACATCTGAAAAAAAAACACTGATATTATCGTTTCTTTGAAAAGAAGTTTTATTATTCAGTTAATACAGTAACACTATCTAAGTTGCTTGATAGATAAAATAATCGAATCAATACGGAACTAAGCAATTTGGATCCGAAAACTTCACGAGTTTAGTTTCCCCGACATATTTGTGTTGTGGCTACCATCAAGAAAAATAATACTTGTTTCTTCTCTCTTCTTTCTCACTGATAAATCATTTATTCCAATTTGTTAACTTTTTTCGATTTCTGGAAAACCCGATTCCCGTAAGCCTAAATAGATATATCATGATATTGTCGATTGTTGTCATTCGCAAGCAGATGCAGATAATAAAACTATTCAGCCTTTAGTTCCATTTGTGAATCAAGGCGGGATGACTGGAGATCATTTTAGTAGTGTATTTGAATCATTACAAAAAAACAACAACAACACAAAACAAAAAAAAAACAGTAATGACCGAATTATTCTCCAGTCACTATAGCCAGCGAAGGAAGCTCTTCGCAGAAGTTTGACCAGCTAGAAAAAGCAGAGCCATCTTTGACTCACATCTTAACGTCATGATTTATTCAATAGGCAATGTAGTTTCTAAAATATAACCGGGTTGCTCACGGCTGAAGCATTTATGATCATATATTTGTTCTGATTTGATGAAGCGCTAAACAACAACAACATGGGATTGTCTACATGAACGCTCGAGTTGCAAGAAATAACAGCTAAATTAACCTACAATCTAAACACAAAATGGACACAATGAATAAAGTACTTTAATATGTAGTATAAAAGGAAAGAGGGAACAACACAAAATAATGTAAACATGAACACATTTGATGAGCTATCCCTCAGCTGAAGAGCTGATCCAGAGTTACACAACAAGTGGAACGTTGCTATCACAGTTACTAGCACATAACATTCGACCTTCACTCGCCCAGTAGTTGTATTCATTAAAATGCCAGATGGATAGATATAAGAAAAATTACCTGTTTCTATCCCAACTTAACACATCTCATTCAACAGGTTACGAACTGCTAAAATTTAAAAAACAGTAGATCTTTTTAGGATTCCTTCTCTTTGGGAGACAAGTATATGATGGCAACTTGGTACAGTTACTAATGCGCTAGATACGATTCAAGCTATTTGTTCTTGCACTTCGTTAACTGTTCAGGCTACCCATTCCCGGTACCAGTCCTGTATCGTTTTTGATCATTCTCGTTTCTTTTCTACTTAGTTTCTCTTGAAGAAAAATCGCCTTCATCTAGAGAGGGATGAGCTCCGCCAGGATACGTCCAATTATTTTGGCCGCGGTGCACAAAGATTAAATGAGTGGATGAAGGATTAAAGTATCTAATCTGTACTGGAAAGACTGTAGAGAAACTTTCATACGACAATGCAGTATCAGTAAAGAAAAATTGAAAGACGGGTTAAAAGTGAAACACTAAGCTAGTCGGAGTGAAAGAGAAGGAGAGAGAGAGATAGAGATAGATAGATAGATAGATAGATAGATAGATAGAGAGAGAGAGAGAGAGAGAGAGAGAGAGAGAGAGAGAGAGAAGGGGGAATATAGATAATGAAAAGTGTAAAAGTGACAAAGGAATTTATGAAAGAAATTTACAAAAGAAAAGAAAGTTCATTTTTCTTTATTTTAGAAATTTTAACACTTATTTTTCTATAATATACAGTAAAACTTAATATAAACAATATTCTAAAGGAAGTCAGACGGCGACCTGGCAGAATTGTTAGCACGCCGAGCGAAATGCGTCGCCGTATTTCGTCTGCCGTTACGTTCTGAGTTCAAATTCCACCGAGGTCGACTTTACCTTTCATCCTTTCGGGATCGATAAATTAAGTACCAGTTACGCACTGGGGTAGATATAATCGACTTAATCCGTTTATCTGTCCTTCTTTGTCTCTTCCGTGTTTAGCCCTTGTGGGTAGTAAAATAATAGTAAAAAAATCTGTCTTTAAGTTCTGAGTTTAAATTCCATGAGGTCGAATTTGCATTGCATCACTTCGCGGTCGATAAATTAAGTATCAGTTGCGTACTGTGGTCGATCTAATCGACTGCCCCCCCCCCTCCGAAAATTTCTGGCATTGTGCCTAGAGTAGAAAAGAATATTTTAAATGGGGCTTTGATTTGTTCCGTTTGTCCAGTTACTTCTGACTAGTCCAAATTTTGTTCCAATGGTGTTATCATGCTTTTATTGTTTCTGCAGAATAATTTACTATTTAGAGTAGACCTTTAAGTATTTTCTACTTTTCATTTAGTTTTTAAAAAAATCCATTATCATTGGAGTTCTGTTGAACAGGCATTATCACATGTGGGATGAATCCTCCTATTGGCTGAATTCTTCGTAAGGAGGGTCCCACTAACCAAAGTAGGGCAGGCGGTGTTCCTCTGTTCAAAGGCTATGATTAAAGAGGTTGCGGGTGAACGAGGCTGAAAGGGTTGAGGAAAGGTCTTTCCTCTTCGGTCAAGTCCACATCACCTTTTTTAAGTTCCACTTGGAAAAGAAACTGGGGGTGGAGCGGAAAGTGCTACATCCCGCTAAATTTGTGAAAAGAGAGTAACTGTGGCAAAAATGGTAAGGGTGAACTGAACTACTTCAACAAACTTGCTGGCCTTGTGCGAAAATTTGAAATCAATGTTATTATTATTATTATTATTATTATTATTATTATTATTATTATTATTATATTATTATTATTATATTATTATTATTATTATTATTATTATTATTATTATTATTTTATTATTATCATTATCATCACCATTATCATTATTATTATTACAAGGCAGAATCGTTAGCACGTCGGGCTAAATGCTTAGCGGTATTCGCCCGTCGCTACGTTCTGAGTTCAAATTCCACCGAGGTCGACTTTGCCTTTCATCCTTCTGGAGTCGATAAATTAAATAGCAGTGAAACACTGAGGTCAATGTAATCGAATCGACACATCCCCGCCCCCAAAATGGCTGCCCTTGTGGCAAAATTTGAAACCATTATTATTATTATTATTATTATTATTATTATTATTATTATTATTATTATTATTATTATTATTATTCAGTAGTTTTATTTTTATAGCGTGCTTTCACTTCACTACCGAGCGCAGCTCTGTGTGCCTTGGGTATGTGCTGTGATTTGTTGTGATGCTCTGATGGTTATTGTATGGAAAGTGTTCTGCGTAGGATGTGTGCAGTGCCTAGTAGTGCAATTTTCTGTATGTTATATGTGTTTGTAAGTCCTGGTGTTTTTGTTATGTATTTGTCTGAATATTTTTTTATCATGCCTAATGCACCTACTATGATAGGAATTGTTTCTGTTTTCAGATTCCACATTCTAGTTACCTCTATTTCCAGGTCTTTGTATTTTGAGAGTTTCTCCATTTCTTTTAGAGACACGTTGTCATCTGCCGGTATTGATACATCAATTAGAAAGCATTTTTTTTTCTTCATGATCTTTGACAACTATATCTGGTCTGTTGGCCTTAATTTCTCTATCTGTGTGTATCGGCATATCCCAGAGTATGGTTGCTTTCTCGTTTTCTGTGACCTTTTCTGGTGTGTGCTTATACCATCTTTTTTCTGTTGTTATTCCATAATGTTGGCATAGCTTCCGATGTATGTAGGTTCCAACTCTGTCATGTCTGTGAATATATTCCTTCTTAGCCAGGACTGGGCAGCTAGAGATAATATGATTTATTGGTTCTTGTCCATCTCCACATATTCTGCAGTTACTTGTAATATATCTTTTCATTACATGTTTTTGGTAATTTCTGGTGGGGAGGCTTTGGTCTTGTGCTGCAATTAAAAATCCCTCTGTTTCTGCTTTGAGTCCTGAGCTTCTCAACCATTGCTGGGATTTTTCTTTGTCTATTTCTTTTGCGTTTAGTTTAGTGCAGTATTTACCATGAAGGGGCTTTTCTTGCCATCGTTTTATCATGGTTCATTGCTGTTCTATTTTTAATTTGGATTTCATTTGTTTTATAGCTTTTGTTGTTTCTTCATCATCTTCTTCTTCTTCTTCGTGTTTATTAGGTGGTATGATTTCTTGTTTGTATTTGTCAGCTTCCTTAAATACTGAGAACAGTTTTTTGTTTTGCTCGTGTTTTGCTGCTATCTGGATCAGTTTTCCTTCCTTCTGAAGTAGATATTTTTGCAGTCCTATGGTGGTTATTTTATAGTAGTTTTCCAGCTGTATAAGGCCTCTACCACCTTCTATACGTTGTATATATAGTCTTTCTATGTCAGATTTTGGGTGATGCATCCTAGATCCTGTCAGTATTTTTCTTGTTTTCCTATCTATTTTGGACAGTTCATTTCGTGTCCAGTTAAGGATATTGTAGCTGTAACTTCTAACTGGGACAGATAAAGTGTTGATACCTATTATCTTGTTTTTAGCATTGAGCTCTGTTTTAGTATTGATCTAACTCGTCTATAATATTCTTTTTTTAATTTTCTCTTTCATTTGTGTGTGTTGTGTCTTATCTAGTCCATGGATTCCTAAGTATTTGTAAGTTTGGCTTTGGTCTAATTCTTTTATTTCATTGGTTTTTATCTAGTGTGATGTTGTTACTCTTAACTAATTTTCCTCTTTTCATGGTTACTTTGGCGCATTTTTCTAATCCAAATTTCATATCTATTTCTTTGGTAAATCCATGAACTGTCTTTAATAGTGTTTCCAGCTGTTTGTCATTTGCAGCGTATAGTTTTAGGTCATCCATATATAAAAGGTGGCTGATCGTTTTGCCGTAACATTTATATCCGCATCCAGTTCTATTTAGCATATCAGATAGAGGTGACAGTGCCAAGCAGAAAAGGAGTGGAGAGAGCGTGTCTCCCTGGAATATTCATCTTCTAATGGGGATGTCTTTGGTTTTCATGAGTCCCTCTTTTGTTTGGAGGTGTAGGACTGTTTCCCATTTATTCATAGAGTGCTCTATGAATTTTATGATTGTATTATTATATTATTATTATTATTATTATTATTATTATTATTATTAAAACTATATACGAGATTTAAACAGCAGATTGTCTTTTGCATTTATCAGAACCGACATTAAACTTCACGGTTCCTCTATCACAGTAAAATAATTCAAAGCCAAGCTAGAAATAACATCGCTGCAGAAATCCAATGCTCAACAGATACTTACCCTCCTTCTGTATTATTGATTAATATTTGTTTATAGTACTTTCGTTTTATTTGATTATCATGGTAAAAAGATATTTTGATCATTATCATCTTCATCATCATATTTACCAATATTGTTTTTATTATCATAGTTGTTATGGAAAGCGGCTAGTTGGCAGAATTGTTAACGCGATGGACAAACTAATTAAGGGCATTTCGCTCGTCCTTACGTTCCGTGTTCAAATGCTGCCGAGGTCAACTTTGATCGCCATCCTTGTAGTTTCGATGAAATAATATCTGTTGAGCAGTGGTGGCGATTTAAGCGACTGGCCCCATCTTCCAAAATTTCATACCTTATGCCTTTTGTAGAGAATATTATTAAAGTTGTTGCGTAATATGGTGAGCAGGCAGAATCGTTTACACCACTAGACAAAATTCTTCGTGGCATATCGTCCGGCTTTACTTTCTGAGTTGAAATGTTGCTGAGGTTGAGACTTTGCCTTTCATTCGTTCGCTCGATAAACTGCGTACAAACTGATCACTGGGGTCGATGTAATCGAATATATATATATATTATATATATATATATATATATACCACAGAACTCGCAGAACCAAACACTTATAACTCTGCATTATCTAAACTTAATAAGAATATGAAGCAATAAAAGCAACCAATATCAATGTAACCTTTATAAACCATAAAGATATTTTCCACTAGAATGAAGGGCGACTATAAATAATGAGTTATAAACATCTTCGAAGAAGAATAGCAAATTTATATTCCCGTCATCAGCTGCCAAACAGATATCACTATGGCTTCGACACCTGGTCAGTACCATTCAACCCAGTGGCATATATATATATATATATATATATATATATATATATATATATATATATATATATATGTGTGTGTGTGTGTGTGTGTGTGTATGTATGTATGTATATATGTATATATGTATGTGTGTGTGTAAATATATATATATGTGTGCATGTATGTAATTACGTATGTGTGAGTGTTTGTATTTGTCTTTGCTCCCCTACACCCACCTGACAACCAGTGATAGCTTGTTCATTTTCAGCAAGAGAGACTGTTACATAAATCATCAAAAATTTACGAAGGTCGATTGTTCGTCTGAACGCTTCTAGGCAGTGTCCCATTCCAGCATAGCTGCAGTGCAATGATAGATACACAATTCAAAGAGAAAAGATAATTGCTTTGAAAGCAAACGGCAGTAGTAGTAGTAAAAGCAAAAACAATGACATTAACAAAAGTAACAACAGCAAGAACAGCAGAAATAATAGCAAAGGCAAAACTAGCAGGAGTATACCGGTAACAACAACAGCAGCAGCAGCTGTTGCAGCAGTAGCAGTAGCAGCAGTAGCAGCAGCAGCAGCAATAAAAACACAGAAATGCTATTACTAACGTTTTCGACATTGTCTCACTTGATAAAATGCATGCACATTTAAAAGAGACGTAAGAACACGTTAACAGACTAGAACACATTAACAGACTAGGACACATTAACAGACTAGGACACATTAAGAAACTAGGACACAAAACCTTTTTGCTCGAACAGAAAAGAAAACAGTTCTGTATAGTTGATTACCAACGAAAAGACACAAACTAGAACGTATACATTAAACGAAGCTGGACCGTGTCTTAGAAACATATGGGTAGCTATCAGTTTTTGGGACCTGCCGATAGTTGCTAAACTATTACGAAACCATAGCCCAGAGCAATTCATCGTTCCACAAAGGGTTGAAGAGTTTACGCTGAAACTAATCTATTTGAGACTGAGTGTGATCCAAGTAAAATTCTCGAATATGCCATCAGTACTATGTTAGTGGAGGGTGATGAAGCATAAGGTTGTGAATGATCGCAGCACCCTGCTAGAAATAGAATGATAGCAAAAGGAAAGTTAGAATGGGATGAATTAAACGATGCGAACTGAGTGATGCATGAGACAAATTCCCCAGCCTAACAAAATGGTTGGAGTGGGGCGAACAAGTCATCGATATTCCAACTGTGGAAAGACAAATAACCTCGAGGTTTCTCCGCCCCAGCAACAACAGAAAATAACTGCTGAAAGAAGGCTTTCAATACTGTCCACATGACGGTTGCTGTCTTGTGGAATTATGTCAGCTACATGCTGTCGCGTGTAGGAGACATCCGGCTATCAACTGAGTCTATTGTGAAGATCATCTCTGCCTTACTTTGGCTGAGAAAGACAGGCAGATTTCAGCTGCCCGGTAACCAGGATAAAAAAGATTTTGTAGTGGGCAAGACTGAAAGAACAGAAGACAGACACCGTCTTCTTTGGCCAAGCCCTCTTCAAATTTTTAATTTTCTCATGATGGAAGGTGTAGAATGAAGTGCAGTGTCATAACAAATTCGTCGAAAGTTGGATGAGAGCGGTAAGCAAGGCTCGAATGAATAGGCTTGCTACGGATGTACGACTATAGACTGAGGGAAATGCTATCTTTCCCTGGTCGTCAGGGTCAACTCTGTGTGGAGCTCTTCTCATTTTGCCATCGTAGATCGCGTTTTGGGGAATCATTTCTTGTTTGAATGTTTTTGTTTCTTTTATTTTATAATTTACACGTTTTTATGTAAATCTTCTCTGTTTCGTCTTCTGATGTCAAACATTTTTGCGAAAACTTACTAGCTAGGAAAAAAATTCTTCTTCTTCTTCTTCTTCTTGTTCTTGTTCTTGTTCTTGTTCTTCTTCTTCTTCTTCTTCTTCTTCTTCTTCTTCTTCTTCTTCTTTTTCTTCTTCTTCTTCTTCTTCTTTTCTTCTTCTTCTTTTCTTCTTCTTCTTTTCTTCTTCTTCTTCTTCTTCTTCTTCTTCTTCGTCGTCGTCGTCTTCTTCTTCTGCTTCTTCTTCTTCTTCTTCTTCTTCTTCTTCTTCTTATTATTATTATTATATTATTATTATTATTATTATTATTATTATATTATTATTATTATTATTATTATTATTATTATTATTATATGTTTGACTGTTGCTTTGCATTTGTACAAATTGACCTAAGTTTCACCCAGAGACCTCGAGAGACAACAACTTAAAAGTTCATGTTGGTGTTATGCCTAGGCTGTATTTGGTTTTGTACATAGTATTGTTCTAGAGAATCATTAATTATTATTATTATTATTATTATTATTATTATTATTATTATTATTATTATTATTATTATCATTATCATTATTCCGTGGCACTTCGGTCGAAATTGAAGAACACTTGGCATTTGAATTTTTGTATGTGAGAACAATTTTGGCAGAAATGCGACACCAATTTTTTTCTAAAGCGGTGAGCTGGCAGAATCTTTAGCATGCCGGGCAGTACGCTTAGCGGCATTTCGTCCATTTTTACATTCAGAGTTCAAATTCCGCCGAGGTCAACTTTGCCTCTCATCCTTTTGGTGTGGATGAATTAAGCATCAATCAAGTACAAGAGTCGATGTGATCGACTGAGGCCTTCCCCACAAGTTTCAGTCATTGTGTCTATGGTAGAAAGGATTATTATAATTATTATTATTGTTGTTGTTGTTGTTATTAGTTGACTTGGCGCAGGACAGGTCTTATTTTTGTTGGATGAATGTGGGTAACGGTACTGCCCGTAAACGCACATATCCATATGATTTCAATAAGCTATGAAGTGCCCAAAACACTTCTCATGAATTTTCCTGGTCTTAAGAGGGAAACCAGCTGTAAAATTTTACAGGACTTTCCATTCCAATCTCCTTTACATACAATGTCCATGTTCTCATCTCATTCTTTAATGGTACAATCATTACAGATCTCATGTTAGAATTTCTTGTACTGTCAACTTTCAACGGTAAATTTTTAACCCAGCGTCTGCTCTCTTCGCAATCCTGGTATTATAATGGACATGAGGGATCAATCTGTAAGCAAATACGATTTCCTTATTCATTTTTGTAATACGTGACTTGTTATGATCTATCTTGTTTCTGAGTAAAGTGCTCTTTTTACTCGATGAATGTACCATGTACTTCTCGCTTCAAACCTCTATTTCCAACAAAGTTTTCAGTGTAAAACGTTTACTATTTGATAATGCTCTCTATTTTTTTTTTTTCATATTCTACCTGGATCAACAATATGTGACATTTTTCATTTCAAATACTAGACAATCTTCCTTTTGCCGTCAAATTTTCTCCATGCACATTTTCTCAAGTTGTTTCTTTGCAGCGTTTGACCATGAGCTGCTATAATGAAAATCTTTAGCATACAGATAAATTGTTTAACGGCATTTCGTCTATGTTCAAATTCCACCGCGGTCATATTTGCCTTTCATTCTTTCGGAGTTGATGGAATAAATACCAGTCAATGATGTAAACAATTTTCCCCCCTGCCCTCCTACAATTTCAGGCCTTGTGCCTATAATAGAAAAGATTACTATTTAGTCGTAGTATAGTAGTACTATTATTATTGTCATCATCATTACATTCTCATTATTTTATTCATGCAAATAATGTTTCTGTTATATGGTTTATTACATTATTCGATGAAAAATTCAATTATTTATGTGTGCGTGTATGTTTATTTGTGTGCATTTTCTCAAATTATAGTAAATATGTTAAATTATGATCCGTTGCAAGCAAAATATCTCTGAGGCGTTTCATTTATAATTTCTCGTTTGTATTTATACAGTTTGTAAAATACTTTATCTTCGTGTATTAAAAAGACGAATTTATCATTTACTTTTCAATTGAAATCATTTTATTTTACTGTTTGATTAGCATGAAATTAACTTCATATTTGAGGAATGGTTTATACAATTAATTATTCTATAATTTTGTTTTTGCTTATTCGTTCGTGTGAGTCTCTATTTTTTATTTTAATTCTAATCTAGATTTCTCTCTGATTTTTCGATTTGATGCTAAGATTTTCATTAAGGTTTTCATGCTGGGAGGCATTTCTATACGCTAACATTTATTAGTTTAAAATTATCTTTAATTCAATTCTTTTCTTTTTTAAAAATTGTTGAGTTAAAACTCTATATGTCGAATGTTAAGTATATAGCAAAATGAAACGATATTCATATATCTTCTATGGCTTAATTATGTTATAAGAATCTGTGTTGTAACAACCTGCTTAGCCCAATTCAGCTCTGACTACAATGTTGAATGTATCATTGTTCATGTAAGACATTAGGCTGTTTTGAAAGAGTTTTTACTGCTGCTACTTGCAATTCAAATAACCACATAGAAATTTCCCGTTGGCTCTTTTAACATAGCTTCACTATCGTCGAGTTAGTGTTGTAAGAAGTGATGTTACTGTTAGTGGTAATCTAGAATCCAGAAGGATAATTAAATCACTGATGAAAATGAAATTGTCTTTATAAACATCTTGGGCAAATCACAAAGGCATCACTAGATCTCTCTCTGCATAGAATTGGCTTGAAACACATAAATTTCACGGAGCATTACTGTAACAAGATGTAGATTTTCCACCTCATATTAGATCAGTCCAGCGAGGAGGCTTGAACTAGTGAGGAAGTATCAACTCTATCACTCGACAAAGCATAAGCAACATCGAAATCCTCTTTGAATTCAACCCTACTCATTAAAAGCTAGTAAGAGAGCCTTAACATAAGCAACAGCAAAGTGTTCCTTATATCATAACATTTTAAAAAAAGGACAGGTTAGTTAATATGGTCTTAGATATTCATAAAAACCCCGGTTGCTACAATGTTTTTAATTATAGGGAATCTAGACAAATATTAAAGGAAAATAAATGATAATATCTTTACAGCTGGATTGAATTGCGTCTCATTCGCTACCGACAATTATCAAACATTACAAGATAATGAATACTGATATTTAGGATTGTCGCAATTCTAAATATATTTACTCAATGATGTAAGAAAACTTAATACTGGTTTCAGATTTTGGCACAAGGCCAGCGATTTTTGAGGACGGGGTAAGTCGATTAAATAGACCCTAATGCTTAATTGGCACTTATTTCATCGGCTCTGAAGAGCAGAGTTGACCGTGGCGGCAATTGAAATCAAAATGTAAAGACGGACGAAATGTCTCTAAGCATTTTGCCTATAGTGGTAATGATTCTACCTAGCTCGCCGCCTTGAGAAAACTTAATATGGCCATATTTTGAAACAGAAATTGATGTTTTTTATTCATAAAATATTCATGCATTTTAGAAAAAAAAAGAGGAAAAATATATTCCAAAAATGACCGGTTCAAGTAGTAACGTGCAAGAATGCTAGGAAATGCGTAAAATTTAGCACAGACGTTTCAAAAGTAGCTGATTGTGTAAGAAGAAAATGTAAACTTAGTTTGTAAATTACACAGACACACACACACTCACACACACACACACACACACACACACACACACACACACACACATGTTTATATGTGCATATATACATACATATCTAGTTGTCTATTTCTCTATGCATGTACCTAAGTATATATATGATCATTGCCAATGGCGGAGTCGACTATATTTTTGGGGTTGAAAATTTAATACGATTTTCAGTGTGATTCTTACAATTAAAAACCGAAACTTTGGAGTAGCATATTGTTGAATTGGAAGGAAAAAGAAAATATATGCGTAGAGTCCTGAAAGTATTATATCTGAAACTTGAAGTCCAGCCTGGTAATCATAGAAGTTTGTTTTGAATTAACAGAGCTTAATTTCCGAAGTGTTAATGAAAAAATAAACAAATAATTCTTCAATATGAAAACATTAAATGAAAGTGATATAAACGATTAGATCATAAGTAAATCCTTATTGAATGTAGTATCTAAATGGCATGTCAGCGTCACAGGCATTTTAAGTGGCTTAATTAGGAGTCTGATACCTGAGTCAAGAATAAACGCTACCTTCAAACCAGAAACATGGTACTCATCTTTTCAAAAGCTAAGGATAGTCAAGGAATAAGAACGTTACTTTCGACGGGTTTGTGCACAACTTCCGTCCACCTAATTTCCACCACAAGTTTTGTTCGACCCGATGCTACGGTAGGATCCCCTAGTAATGCGCTTTGAGATGAAACCTGAAATTATGTCGTTCTGTAACAACCTTCTTAACCATACAGACATCACTATGGCAGCTTCGGCAAACATGCCAAAACACTTTTGTAAAACACGACTACTACTTTCAATCATGAAATTAAATGTTACTTAAAAATTAGGAATATAAGCTAGTTAAATGATTTCTTTATGAAATTAGTTTGTGCTATGTTTATTCTGAGATTATAAAGTTGTGAATGATAACACACACACAAAAATAATGAACGGATTACTAATAAAATTTTCATTGAGAGAGCTTTTATGCTTCTGCTTACCGTAAAAAAACAAACCAGCCAAAGTTGCTCTCGGCCACAATCTGCTAGCTGTTTTGGATCCTGGCGGCTTTATTGCGTATAGAGCGTATCCCAGGTATCCCAAATGCTGGTATCAGCAATGATTCTGAAAATGTACTGTGTCATAATGTGTTGTAAGAAGGGAGTCACGACTGCCGTATTTTTCTAAATCTGCTATAATATTCTCGGATTACTCTTTCTATGATCACAACTCCTGCTTATGATATATTCACATTAATGCTTTTGTATTCCTTTTGTGGGGTTATTTGTGTAAACAAGGAGAGATAAAGAGACTGTTGAAACACAGGTTTTAGATTTGAGGTATTAGTTTCCCACTTTCAACAGTCATATACAATTAGTTCTTTTACTCAAATCGTATCCTTATGTCTACTGAAAATATAACTAGTAAGTTCATCTAGTTTTGGTTATTGTAATCATTTTTAGCATTGATTTTCAGGTAAACCATAAAGAAATTAAGGGTAACACTGGTATCTCTGGCAGTTGTGAAACTCAGAATGTAGCCATTAGAATTTTGTGAAAGAAATGATACTGGATTTAATGTCAAAATAAACAAAATTATAGAATAGGTGTTTCTTTCGAATATTCCCTTTGAAATAATTATAACATCTGAGAATATCGTTCCGTTTCTTGTAATTGTGCGAATTTTTGCTCAGGCTTTCGTGTGTCGCTCAATAGCGGCAACTTGGCTAGCAGATACTGCCAAGTACATAATCTTCAAATAAGAGTGAGGAACATAGTTGAATTCTTTCTTATAATCAAACCAGACTATCACAACATTTCTTCAACGTTCTCTTTATATGGATAACAGGACTGTTTTGATAAATAGCTGCACCGTTTATATACATTAAAAAAATTGTTCGACGCATCCTCAGGCTCTCTTCTTTTCACCTATCTGCTTAGCAGTCACTACTCGTTCGGCTCAAAATGATTCGGGAGGAATTAATTGAAGCAGCCTGTATAAAGCGTGTACGTTATGTTTAGGTGAGCAAAGGGTCTTTAATTAATTGACAATTAACTGGTTTCGTTCTACAAGATTTGGTATCTCAGCCTGGACTTCTGTTGGTCTTTTGAATATACATGTTAATGGGTTTCTGTAGACGATCATTCTCTTGAATCAGTCTCCACCATCAGTCTTCCAGGTGCTTGTCTACAACTGTGCTGCATGTTTCAGAAGCAATTTGATGTATTTTACTGTCGATGTTGACAAAGAATTCTCTCCTAAGTATCCTTTACTGTCATGCTAACCCCGTCCCGCATCACAGACAATCATTTTTTTGTTTACCAAATCCAACTGACTGTTACGTATTTCTTTCTCCAGTTCTAGACAAGTTATGTGCCTTCAGTCATTTGAATCTGACGAGTCGCCTATACTGCTAAGCGCTTTATAGGTACCAAACCAATGGTCACTCTATGATTTCTAACTTCCAAAAACTATATATTACTGCGTTTTTGGATTTGGTTTGCAAGATTCTTTATATGAGTTCGTGTGTTGAAACATATTTTGTTGTGTCTGGGGAGAGTCGTTTTCTTTTTGTGCCTTATAATGTAACACACTCACCGGTGAAATTTTCACTTATTTCTTATTTAACACACCAGTGAGTGTGTTACATTATAAGGCACAAAAATAAAATGACTCCCCCCAGACACAAAAGAATATATTACTGCTTTAATGCTTTAGAGTGTGCTTCCTTTCCGGATACATGAACTACTGATGATATATATATATATATATATATATATATATATATATATACCTGCATACATACATAAATACATACATATATACATACATACAAACATACATACATACTTACATACAGACATTTATGCATGATTTATATTTCTACACACACATGCACACAGACGTATATATATATATATATATATATTTGTGTGTGTGTGTGTGTGTATCTATATACATGTATATATGCACATGACACGTGTGTATGTATAAGCTTGTGTTATGGTATCCAAAAATATTTCATCAAAACTTAATAAATAGCCCATATTTTATTTTTACTCTTTTTTTTTCTATTACATCAGTTCCGTATAATGAACGTTGATTTTTCTCTCGGCTACAGCTTGGTTTGCAATTTCTCTCATTACTTAAACATCTTAGATTATTTCTTCATGTTTTATTTTAGTTTTTACTGTATTTATTATTTTTATTTTTGTTTTGTCTAGCAATTTCTTTGTTTATCCAATTACATTTGCTTTTCATCTTTCATAAACTGTTTAACGAACTATTAAAAATCAATACAAGCGAAGAACGAAGTAAATATATTTTCGTAATGATATAAATATCAGGCTATAGCCTTTAGGTGATTCAAATTAGTCGACGGAAATTTAACATTATTTTTAGGCATTCCATTCTGTTATTATTAGTATTGCTTCTTTTTTTTTATTTGTGTGTGCATGTCCGTGTGTATGTGCGCGCGCGCGCGTTTTCTACTTGGCTGCACTACCAAGATGGACCACACAAATATTGATTTGCAATAGTGGCGCAAGGCCACACAATTGTTAGAGAAGTGTGTAGATGATTTAATTGAACCCTCGTAAGAATCAAGAGTAAATACCATTTCAGCGTTATTTGAACTTATGAAGTAAAAGAACGTAACTACATAGCGTGTTTCTAGTATAGAAAGAAGTCACCATGTGTTTAATCGATTACCTATCGTCTTCACATTTTCACTGTAAATTCTTCGGTTAGAGGAAGGCCAAATATAAATTCGATTTGAACTCACAACTTAGGGTACTGAAATAGTTCGAAGTGGAGATATTTTTTATGTCTACCGACTTCGCTAGTAGTCATTATTTCTGGCCTTTCCAAAATTCAATTTTTTTACATAGGCACGTTTGTTAAAAAGCAATATAAATATTGGATCAATCATGTTGCACGACCAGCTCTCATTATATACATCCGGAAGGATGTAAGTCAATCTTGGATAGGATTATCTCGAAAAGGAAATTAAATGAAACGAAAATATTCTTCTAGTTTCTGGGAAAACATTGTCATAAAAAAATCCGCCGTATATATATTATATATATATATATATATATATATATACCTGCATACATACATAAATACATACATATATACATACATACAAACATACATACATACTTACATACAGACATTTATGCATGATTTATATTTCTACACACACATGCACACAGACGTATATATATATATATATATATTTGTGTGTGTGTGTGTGTGTATCTATATACATGTATATATGCACATGACACGTGTGTATGTATAAGCTTGTGTTATGGTATCCAAAAATATTTCATCAAAACTTAATAAATAGCCCATATTTTATTTTTACTCTTTTTTTTTCTATTACATCAGTTCTGTATAATGAACGTTGATTTTTCTCTCGGCTACAGCTTGGTTTGCAAATTCTCTCATTACTTAAACATCTTAGATTATTTCTTCATGTTTTATTTTAGTTTTTACTGTATTTATTATTTTTATTTTTGTTTTGTCTAGCAATTTCTTTGTTTATCCAATTACATTTGCTTTTCATCTTTCATAAACTGTTTAACGAACTATTAAAAATCAATACAAGCGAAGAACGAAGTAAATATATTTTCGTAATGATATAAATATCAGGCTATAGCCTTAGGTGATTCAAATTAGTCGACGGAAATTTAACATTATTTTTAGGCATTCCATTCTGTTATTATTAGTATTGCTTCTTTTTTTTTATTTGTGTGTGCATGTCCGTGTGTATGTGCGCGCGCGCGCGTTTTCTACTTGGCTGCACTACCAAGATGGACCACACAAATATTGATTTGCAATAGTGGCGCAAGGCCACACAATTGTTAGAGAAGTGTGTAGATGATTTAATTGAACCCTCGTAAGAATCAAGAGTAAATACCATTTCAGCGTTATTTGAACTTATGAAGTAAAAGAACGTAACTACATAGCGTGTTTCTAGTATAGAAAGAAGTCACCATGTGTTTAATCGATTACCTATCGTCTTCACATTTTCACTGTAAATTCTTCGGTTAGAGGAAGGCCAAATATAAATTCGATTTGAACTCACAACTTAGGGTACTGAAATAGTTCGAAGTGGAGATATTTTTTATGTCTACCGACTTCGCTAGTAGTCATTATTTCTGGCCTTTCCAAAATTCAATTTTTTTACATAGGCACGTTTGTTAAAAAGCAATATAAATTATTGGATCAATCATGTTGCACGACCAGCTCTCATTATATACATCCGGAAGGATGTAAGTCAATCTTGGATAGGATTATCTCGAAAAGGAAATTAAATGAAACGAAAATATTCTTCTAGTTTCTGGGAAAACATTGTCATAAAAAAATCCGCCGTATATATATATATATATATATATATATATATTTACATACACATATATATGTGTATGTATGTGTGAGTATATAGATGTATATAATATATATGTATATATATGCATACATATATACATATATACATGTATATATATATGTATATATATAAACGTATATACATATATGCATACATATATATGTATATATGTATTATATAGATGTTTGTGCATATATATGTGTAAATATGTGTGTGTGCACACTTATGTATATGTATATATACATACATGTATATATATATATATACATACATACATGTATATATATATATATATATATATATATATATATATATAAGCGTGTTATATTACGATATAATCAGGTAGGATTGCCAATAAATCATCGTGGTTGAACGTTGTTGGATGTTTCTTGGACTACGTGACGCAGTAAATAATTTGCGGTGAAATATGATATCTTGCTGAAATTAAGTTCAAACCATGCCCCTGTCACCTACATAAAATGTCTTAACCTAACTTTATTCAGAACAGAAGTTTCCTAAGTCTACGTAGTGCTTACTGCAATAATAAGTTATACATGCATGACCTAAACAATAAACTGATATTTATTTAGCTTTCTGTTCTGAAAAATGAACTGAGTTTGGGTACTGCAAACCAATACATTGCCAGTGTTCGATGTACATCAGATACTTCACAAGTGGCTGATTGTCATTCAACCATTTCCGAACTGTAGTAGTAGTAGTAGTAGTAGTAGTAGTAGTAGTAGTAGTAGTAGTAGTAGTAGTAGTAGTAGTAGCAGCAGCAACAGCAGCAGTAGCTTAGGACCAGGTAGGTTCTAATCGAGCAGTCCAATAATCAAATTCATTCCTTTCATCACTATTACGTTCTGTTCACATTCACAGTGCATTTAGAGCCATATATTATCCAGCGTATCCTTTCCAAAATCTCACGTCAATGCCCGAGTATAACTTGTCTTCACGTCTTGCAGATGGAGTGACTGGGTAAAATCTCCCTTCTTTGGATCGACCGTTAATATTCTTATCATGAATATAATTGTTTGTTTCTTTTCGTTAATTAGTCAGTGGTGAGGAAGTGCTCGATCATGACTTGTATGAGGTCTTTATCTCGTTAGATTTTGTGATAACAATTAATAAGATTTGTGCAGCTGATTTTAAGTGTGAACATTTCTAGGTTGAAATGTATAAGGAAAATGTAGGTCTGTGGAGACTTCTGTAAGTATGTAGCTGTGCGAAAATCAAACATGATTGGACGATATGTTTAAAGTATAATTTGTATATATACAATACTACACTATTCGATGTATCTCTCTGGCTTTTATTGACAGTAGTCTTTTTGTTGAGATCAGTTTTGCTTCTCTTTCTAGTACGTCATCTATTCATTGGTTTGCTACATCGTTTCGATAAATGATCCACTTACTTTCTATTGATACAGAAAAGGCTGTTAAAAATATAAAAAGAGTAAGGGCGACGATATTTTTCCCGGCTCTCGTCAGTGTTAATTCAAATCTAGTCGAGTTCAGCTTTGCTTTTAATCATTTAGAGTCGATAAATACTGTACCAGTCCACAGCAGTGATTTATGGGAAATTTTAGAGCTTTGGGCTGGATACTTCCCTGTGTTTATGTTTATTTTGTGCGCTTTGAGTCCAAAATCCACCTAAATGGTAGTTGTAGTAAAGATTCCTCCTCTGGGTTTACAAGACCCTCTGCCACCACCCCACAAAAGAAGAAAAAAAACGTAAAATATATGACATTAAACTCAAAAGTTTAGCAGTGACCGTCCGGTTTTGTGGGTGGAATAAGGATGGGATTAAGTTCTTCGCTTGTTTAACAACAAAATGTTTTACGAATACATTCGTTTCCATATTAAGGTTCTTTCATTGACTCGATGGTGAGACATTGAAAAGAAACTTATAAATATTTATTTGTTTGTCTGACAATATGTGTATGCGTCTATATTTATAAGCATACATTGCTATCGGTATCTGTGAATATTCCACGCTGAGTTTGAAAACCTTAGGAGTGCTTGAAGTTTATATAGAACCACAAAATACGCAATATATTTCGAAATAATTTCCCCCAAGCCTTTGATTCTTATGACGGTGCAGATTCCACATAGATGGCTCTGAAGGAGCAGGCTTAGTAGAAAATATTTTTTAGATATATTTTACTTGTCATTTATTAATCAACTGTTTTAACTTGAAAATTGTTATTTATTAGTTTTATCGTTAATAAGTGAATACACTCTAGAAACAGCAACTGACAATTTTCAATATGAAAATAGTAGCTCAATTAATTATAGTCTTCCAATTAAAACTGTTATTAAGATTATGTATTTAAGGAATAGTTTAAATAAAAAATGCTTTAAACAATCTCAAAAAGATTGGGTTTAAGTACCTATTTAAGTTTTTGGACTACATTATCTAATATAATTCTCAATTTTTAGAACTAAAATGTTTAATTTGAGGTATAATTGATGCTGTTTTACCTAGATTGAGCGAACACATGCGAACTACATAAATGCATTGTTGTTGCAAAGCCATTGTTGCTAATCGAGCAGATCAATGATTGGTCATGTCCATCTGGTTTATTAAGAGATTCTGGGGTTAAATTAACTAAAATATTCTTTGCTCCGTGACTTAAAGATTTGGCTGCTTTTTCTGACATGTGAGCGACCACATAGAAACCCTCCATTGGCTTGATACTGAGAGATGAAATAGGTAGGAGATTCTTATATAAACATGTGTGTCTAGCAGAGTGTGTTTGAGGATGTGTGAGTTACTTTATGTTCAATTTTTTTTTAATAGGCATGAATTACCTATTTCTTTACTACCCACAAGGGGCTAAACACAGAGGGGGCGAACAAGGACAGACAAAGGGATTAAGTCGATTACATCGACCCCAGTGCGTAACTGGTACTTATTAAATCGACCCCGAAAGGATGAAAGGCAAAGTCGACCTCGGCGGAATTTGAACTCAGAACGTGGCGGCAGACGAAATACCTATTTCTTTACTACCCACAAGGGGCTAAACACAGAGGGGACGAACAAGGATAGACAAACGGATTAAGTCGATTACATCGTCCCCAGTGCGTAACTGGTACTTATTAAATCGACCCCGAAAGGATGAAAGGCAAAGTCGGCCTCGGCAGAATTTGAACTTAGAACGCAACGGCAGACGAAATACCGCTAAGCGTTTCGCCCGGCGTGTTAACGTTTCTGCCAGCTCGCCGCCTTATTACCGTCAGTACCCGTAGATATTCTTTGGTAATTCTGAATAGCAAATGAAAGACCTTAGCAATCTATCATATAATTCTGCCACTGCGCGACTGCGTCAGTAACATATCTCAATGCGCTGTTTTACATCCTTATTTTTACGTCGAAGAACGAAGTAGTCTGTTTATTTTACTGTGGAATGTACAAAATTGTATACATGTATGCCTGCGTATAAGTATGTATATCTCTGTGTATATATGTTATGTATGTATGTATGTATTTATGTATGTATGTATTTATGTATGTATGTATGTATTTATGTATGTGAACTGAGTTAACAATTCTACTATATGCACTAGGCCTAAAAGTATGGGGATTGGGCTACTCGATTACATCGACTCCAGGACTTGACTCGTTAGATTTAGATGAGTAGATCGTAGCAGATGATTTTCGAACATATTTTATTTTCATTCTTTCTGGCTTAGGAAAGTCTAAGAGTTGATTTTTTCGTCCGTCCAAAGTGTTACTAACGCTAACATATTCGGATTACTTTGCAATTACTTTAATTGAAAGATATCAGATCAAACCAATTGCAGTGTATTTTAGAACCAAAGTAAATGAAAGACAAACTGACTCACCAAGCTGCAAAGTAGCAACGGTTTCATTGGAGACTGGATATTTAACCGATTCATTAGTATAAATGTGGCTTTCTTTGAGTTGTTACTAAGTCAATAGTTCATATTATATATTAGCTAAAGATGTTGGATTTATAACCAGCAATGAATGTTTGGTTTCAAGCATACAATAAATGTACAACGTCAACGATAGAAATAACAAAGATTAAAGGCAAGTGAGTAAATTCTTTATATTTTTAACAGCCTTTTCTGTATCAATAGAAAGTAAGTGAATCATTTATTGAAACGATGAATGGATGACCTACAAGAAAGAGAAGCGAAACTGATCTCAACTAAAACACTACTGTCAATAAAAGACAGAGAGATACATCGAATAGTGTAGTATTGCATATATAAAAAGATGGGTTTGTCATAGTTGGAACTTTTTGAATTTATGGTTCCTTGATCATGAGTAATTCGAAGCAAACGACAAACATTTTAGATTTAGTTTCGAGACTGATATATTCACATTGACATTGACCATGAAGCTATCATTCAATCGCTCAAGTGAACTGTTACTCGCTTTGTGAGCAACACTTGTAGAGATTGTGCAGATATAATTCACACACATACCTCATCTGT
Source organism: Octopus sinensis (assembly GCF_006345805.1). NCBI lineage: Eukaryota > Metazoa > Mollusca > Cephalopoda > Octopoda > Octopodidae > Octopus > Octopus sinensis. Next base: position 42,568,935 of record NC_043000.1, read on the forward strand.
TTCTTCAATGCTGTTTGCACTGAGTCATATATTTTAGTTACAATTAATCCTGACAACGAGTTCCAACGATCTTCCGATTTCTGATATTTTCTGTTATCTACTTTTTTTTTTATCGTTCTAGTGTTTTATTATATGTTCAGTTCTGCTTTGGTACTGACATATTCGTTTGATTAGGTCAAAGAAAATTCATCATTTTTCTAAAAATAAATATCATACGCACACACACAAAAAAAAAACGTCACTACACTCAGTAATAAAAAATTATACATTTTTCCCGCAATATAAGATACTTATAATGTTTTATTTTTATCTATAGTAAAATTCGCCTAAGTTTAGACTCCATGTGGAGCAAAACTTACCTTTTGAGACAAAAAAAATGAATTGTAGTAGGTTATTTTATTCCGTTACACATTTCCTGTCGATACAAACAAGAACTAATCTCTCTTTCTCTCTTTCCCCCTTTTAAAATGTGTTTTATTACGATATAAACTTACACAAACACACAAAAAAATAATAAACTAAGTGATGAAAAAACAATAGTGTTATTTCTTTCATCGTAAACTATTTTTGAAAACCCACTATTTTACGATTTTTGCTTCCTCGTCTCTATTCACATGATCTCTAGAGGTCATGCGTTGCATAGTCAATTGTTAGAATTCGATTGTTAAAAAAATATAATGTGTCATGTTCAGTAAAAAAATTGCAGAATACAAAGATAAAGAATCTATATAGCTTAAGTCAAACTAATGTGAAAGTATGGACGTTGTCGCTCAACCTGCCAGAAATAGCAGCTAAAATCCTCAAAATGTACACCACTCTCGATCGATAAAGTCAGCAATACATTAAATAATGCAATACGGGATCTATCATATATATATATATATATATATATATATATATATATATATATATATATATATATATAGAGAGAGAGAGAGAGAGAGAGAGAGAGAGAGAGAGAGAGAGAAGGAGAAAGAGGAACTTTCTCTTCTAAACATAGGTTTAGCTACCACAGAGCCTTTAAGAGCAGTTCAGCTCCCACCATGCTTTGCTTTTATTTAAACACACCACCCTATTATTTTTGAACAAAATGGTTACTGTTTCAAATAAGTAACGTGATCACATTATTCTTATATATAAAAATAATTTTCTTTAACCAATAAGCTAACACAATGGAAATGATAAGTAATATATACACATAATTTCGAAATTACAATGTTGATGGAAGTTTGTATTGTAATATAGTCAACGGAGTAGTCATAGTGTGCAAGTTTATTTGAGTCCGTTCGGAGCAGGTGATATACGAGGTCGTACTAGAAGTTCTTGACTTTGGGTAACAGAAAATACACAAGAGGATCAGTTAATCGTGGTTTTATTCAACATTTTTCTCTCTCAAATTCACACACTTATTGCAGCAGTCCTTCGGTTTTCTATGCCCTGTAAAAACTCGGAATATTGGGCCTCCAACCAGGCATTTCGCGACACCCTTAAAGCCGGGAGCTTTTCAGCACCTCCCGTAAATGCAGCTGATAACTTTCTTGGAAGATGGCAAGAAAGAAAAAGAAGAAAATTCGTGCAGTAATATAGTTGAAGAATTGAGACGACGGCAAGCAGCAAAATGAATTTCGCTAAAAGTATGCAAAGACCATATGATGATGTTAAACGTGCTTAATTTGGAAAGTACAGCAGGCAAATATCACAAGGGAAAGGAAACCAGGCCCGATATTTTGACATGTTACGAAGTAATTCTCCTTATTAAGTGACAAATATTTAGTTGGGATTGGAAACTTTCATATAAAGATACAAATACGACTGAAAATTATACCTTTCTCTACAAGCCCCAAAATTGTCCAAAAACAAAAACAGCAACATATGAACGAGTTAATCCAATGTTGCCTACTAGAGTTTCTTATATTTTGCTTGAGTTACATGCCAAGGAGTGGGTTAGAGATATTACAACTGCGAGTATTATCTTTCTTAAATAAAAGGAAAGATTACTCCAAATGAGGTTTATGATTTAGCTCAACAGAGAATATAAACTGCATGACCAAAATCACCGTTCTGTATAGAAGAGATGAGGAATTATGTACATTATTTTCATTATTTACAATTGACGGATATTTGTCCTCATCTTGTTTGCTGTTAACACAACGTTTCGGCTGATATACACTCCAGCCTTCATCAGGTGTCTTGTGGAAAGTTTGAACCTGTGTTCTCATTCCTAAGGTATTTTTCGATGTTGTTGTTGTTGTTGTTGTTATTATTATTACTACTACTACTACTACTACTCCTACTACTACTACTACTACTACTACTACTACTCCTACTACTACTACTACTACTACTACTACTACTACTACTACTACTACTACTACTACTACTATTCAGGTCACTGCCTGGAATCGAACACGGAATCTTGGGGTTAATAGCCCACGCTCTTAACCACTACGCCATATGCCCGTGGCCAGTGGCCTGAATACTACTACTAAAAATAATAGTAATAATAATAATAATAATAATAACAACACCAACAACACCAACAACAATGACAACATCGAAAAATAACTTAGGAATGAGAACCCAGGTTCAAAATTTCCCCAAGACACCTGTTGATGGCTGGACGGTATATCAGCTGAAACGTGTTAACAACAAGCAAGATGAGGACAAATATCCGTCAAATGTAAATGATGTAAATAATGTACAAAATCACCGTTTTGAGACCTTACTAGAATACTGTGAAAATATTTACAAATATTTATATCCTAACTAGGATCAGTGTAGGTGAATATAGAATGTTGTCATTATCAAGACGTATTGCACCATTGATAACATTCCTCGGGAAAATAGAAAATATAATTTCGAAAAGTTTCGGTCGTTGATTGAAACTTATATCAAATTACTACTGGATTCTTTTCTTTTATGTTATTAGTCCTGCAGAATAAGCCCTAACTATAGGTTTACAGCTCATCCAAGACCGCTGATACTGACACAGTAAATTTTCCTTTTCAGTTACAACAAGCTAGCGTTGCTGAAAAATTCATGGGCAGCAATGCAATTAAAAAATGACCGCTGTTCTGTGAAGTAAATAATAGGTGTAGTGATTTGCGCAGAACCCATGAGAAAACGTGAAAACAATACAGATTACTCGAATGCGTTTACTAGTAGTTCTGAATGTATTGACCACATTTTCACTAAACGCAAGGAACCGTATATCGAGAACCACGGGAATTGAGGATTTTGATAAAGTCTCATTTGTCACATTCTTAATAGCGTCAGCTGAGTAAATAATTTATTGCAGTGATCGGAAGCGAACTTGTTAACAGAATTCTGTTAGTTCTCTATACTCGCCTGAAAGCTTTTTCGTTGATCTACAACTTATAAAACTACGTTATTGATAATAAGAAAATCAGTTTTTCTTTCCGAAAGTTTTAATAATACGGACACCATTACTTACAATGAGAAACCAATAACATATCATCTGCTTGCCTTTTGTGAATTCATAAATATAAATGACAATTTCATCTTACGTCACCGATGTTTATAAAACACTTTTAAACAAACGAATTCACACATATATAAAATTAGTTACAAAAGCAAATATATATACCCGTGAAGAACACCGATGATGATGGTAGCGACAAAACGAAGATGACAACGACAACGACAGCAACGATGACGACAACGAGGACAATGATGATGTTGATTGTTATGATGATGATGCAATTCTAACAACAATTGTAATAAAAACAAATCTAAAACAAAAGATATATTAATTCAAACAGGTTCGTTAGAACGACAAAATGAAATAGAGCAAATGGAAAAGTAAAAAAGAAAATATAGAGAAGGACGTAAATATGAAGATTTAATATATCTATGGTAATATATAATCTTCTCTTTCATTGCATAAAAATATATACATAGTCAAATTTGAATGCAGTGTTATATGATTCATTTGCTAAGCTGCTGAATGTCGTTACTTTGCTGTGGCAAAATCTTTTATACAACGTCTTCATTATTTATTCATTGACTTTCATACATGAATATCAAAATATTGCTTTCGTTTGTTTTGCTTTTCTCGAGGAAAATGCTGTAAGTCTTTAGAATTATAGATAGCAGAAAATTGGGTGTTATAACATATATGTCTGACGTAACTGTAATAACTTTCAACATGCAAACAAAAAGCATCGTAACTTACCAACGAAAGAGCCTGTGGCACTCGACTTACTAGAAATAGAATCCAAATGTACATCATTTTAAAACATACCAGCTTAAACAAAGTGAGACGCACTGGATAATTTAGTCTTGTATGTATCTCTGAAAGGAGGTGATAGTGATGGTTATGGTTAGAAAGCTAGTGAAGACAGCTCTATTAAATTAATATCGAGCTGAAGCTAAACAACAAAGAAACGGATCACGGTTTGACTCATCATAAAGGGGTAAAACGTAAAGAATATATTTAGTTTGACTTGACACATGGTTTTGAAATAAGATGTTGTGATTTTGAAGATGCTATCCTTACTGTTAACTGTTGCGTAATGCTTCTGGTCACTTTGGTGTGTGAACTGGTAGTATTGTTAGCACGTCAGGCAAAAGGTCTTCCGGCATTTCGTCCGTCGTTTTGTCCCGTGATCAAATTCCGCCGAAGTCGACTTGGTTTTTCGTCGCTTCGGGATAGATTAAATAACTAGCAGTTGATCACTGGGATCGATGTAGTCAACTCACCCCCTACCCTGAAATTATTGGCCTTCTGCCAAAATTTTGCAACCTATGTTCCTGGTAATTTTAAGAATACCGGCTTAGTCAACTTATATATAGTTGAACCATCAACGACTAAACCAACACCCCCACCAAGCTTGCTTTGTGTCAAAGTAGAGTTGCTAGAAATCAAGCAGAGCAACATAAGACTACATACATACATACATACATACATACATACATACATACATACATACTACATACATACATACTACATACATACATACTTACGTACGTACGTACATACATGCATCACTGATTCACTATATCAACTAGACTGTCGTATGTTGTTATACACACACGCACACGCACACACACACACACACACACACATATATATATATATATATATATATATACGTGTGTATGTTTGTGTACATGTTTATATATGTATGTATAAACATGTATATATACTTTTTTGCGTGTTTGTGTATGTGTGCTTGAATGTAAAATATTTATAATATGAAATATAACAGAACCGAAATAATGTTTTAAAATGAAATCTGTTAATTCCAAAAAATCTGTAACGTTCCGTCAGCAGATTAAACACAATTATAAACAAATTAATTAAAAATAAAAGTAACAGCAAATCTTTAAATCAATATTCAAAAAATATAACAGATTTAAAAATATAAAATGTATTTATAAAAATAACACTGAAAGTAAACCTGTTTCCAAAGTAGCTACCTGCACACCTCACTTTTCCTCCACAAAGCTATTGCAACTATGATTCGTTACAAGTGCTGTCATAAATATAATAGGGTCCAAGGCAATGATTAACTCAGTGGTCTATAACACGACTTTTGTCCTAGTTGCAAAGTATGAAAAAGGGATAATATTTCCTTCAAACTTTGCTTTTGTTACATGTATTCAAATGCCAAAGAATGCGTCTCAACACATAGCTATCTTGCTCCCACGCTGCTTCTGCTTATGATTAGAAATGCACATTTTATCAGTCATTAAGGGACATGATCAAGTTGTTAAGGTCTAGCAAATTACAAGCAAATATTCTACTAGCACTGAGCAGAATATTTTGTTACAACGATATGTCTACTTCAGCAACTCAGCGCTGAATCTGTCTGAAATGTAATGGAAGATAGGTCAGTTTCAAAATGGTGTCGAGGTCGCACACGCAAAGTTTGAAGGGAATAGTAGTCATTTACTTTGATTTATAGATAGAAGCAATTAGGAAATAACACTTCCTGACTAAAAACAAAAATAAATAAATAAATATTTTGTTACACAGTGTAATATATTGCTACTAAAACAGCCCTGCTCTTCACACCACCGTAATATTTTTCATAGCTTTTATCAACACAACAAATCTTATGGAAGATAGTTACCACTTATGTTTCAAACCCGCTAACAACTCTGCTCCCTCTATTATGCCTATATTTACTCACAATCCATATCTAATCAGAATGTCCACAATCCTATTTACCTATCTATACCCAAAGCTACACAATGACCAGTTGTTCCAGACGATCTGGAGGCCCTGTAAAGTATTGCTTTTTGAAGCCATGTGAAAGATCATGAACATTGCATAATTTTCCTGAGCTAAAAGAAGCACGAAATTTTTAAAACGAGAACATTTTAAAACGAGAAATTTTTAAACGAGAATGTTTTAAACAAGAGGACTCACTGGACAATGTCGTTCCTGAGATACGAAAAGATATGATGGATAGCGTTTGAAGAACGCTATCATAGGTGCAATCGTGTCGACATCGTGTCTTTATGATGAGTTATAATTAAACCAGGTTTAAATTAATCTGAAGGATTACACTGTATTTCTGTAGAGTACAAAATTATTATTCTTAAACAAGATTAGTATTAATAATGACTTCGAAGTTTCGGCCAGCTAAGCTATCGTCGGACTGCGATGCATTGAAGATAGAAGCATTTTTCGACTAGCAACTTTAAAACCTAACTACGGCCTTCTTTGAATATCAAAGTACAAAATAAACACATTTCTATACTAACAATGCCATGACATGTCTGACTACTAACCCCGCCTTCCAAATACAAACATGAAATAACTTAGACATCTTCTACAAAAAGTAAAGAAACTGACCAGTTAAAACAGACCGCTTGTTTACATTCTTTTGTAAAACGTTAAAAAGTTATTGTACAAAAATGTTGGCACGCCCAGTTATTAAGTTTTTGAATACTGGACTAAACTTAGAACATTTGACCATTAATATATCCTATAACCTTTATGTGAACCACTAAAAAACAACCCCACAGACTGAAGCGTACACATCTAAATGCACAAACCTGCTTACACAGATCTACATGCAGGAATAAATTCTTAAAAATAAATATCTAAAATTTAATCAATAGAATTTTCTCCAAAACACCTCTCCATCGAAACCCACCCCACAACTTAATTATTAATCCACTCAAACACACATACACAATCAAGATCTAATCTCAATAGAGACTTTGTCAAGTCAAAATTAACTTTCGATGATGACTTACTGGTCACCATCATCTATTTAACGTTTGTGTTTCAGACTCAGTTAGTGGGTCTGACAGGATCCGACATGTCAGAATACTACACCATGCTCCAAGGACGCTCTTCATAAGTCTAACTATAGCGTGTATGGATAACTTTTAAGGTTCCGGCACCAGCGAGGTTACCATTAGGCATGGAAAACTAGTGAGGTTACAGCAGAGAGTGGAACAATTCTATAGTATCAGATGGGAGGTGAACGTCTGTGATAAGAAACCTTAACAGAAGAGACGTCCCACTGTAGAGGAGCTAAATTGTTCTTCAGATTTAGAAGAGTCAAAGAAGGTTCGCGCTGGAGCTGGAAAGAGATCAAAATACTGGTGATGAGGCGTCATGGTGTATGTACACTCAAGGTACGAGCAGAATAGGAGAGGAGACAGAAAGATAGGAAGTGTAGGCGGGTAGAGTTTGTAAGAGTTTGGGAGAGTGAGAAGTGGTTAGAAACAAGTGATGGCTGAGAGGTTAAATATAATGATGAACAAGAGCTGAGGTATGGCAAGCAGAGATTGAAAGAAAGAAGGCAGTATTGGTGACAGCTACAGAGATTTGGACAGGGTCGGGATCGACAAATGATACATGAATTAGGGTGGTAGGGGAGAGGGGAGGGCTGACTGGCAGAAAAAGACGAGGTGTGGAGTAATGAGTAGCAGAGTATTGGTTTCAAATTTTGGTACAAAGCTTAAAATTTTAAGAGAGAGTTCAAGTCGATTGCAACAGTAATCAATTAGAACTTATTTTTATCGAATCTGGAAGGATGAAAGGCAAAGTTGACCTCGGTGGAATTTGAACTCAGACCGTAAAAAGGAGCGAAATGCCACGAAGCATTTTGCCCGGTATGCTAACGTTTCTGCCAGCTCGCGGTTTTAAAGTGGCAGAATATCAATACTTATAATAATAGTAAACCAAGGGAAAATGAGAGAGTATGGGAAAAGGAGTGGGCGGATAAGAAAGAGATGATATTTGTTGGGTATTTTTTTTAAATGTGAGATAGGCTTAGTGAAAGGGGAATTGGTGAGACAAATGATAATGAAAGAGAGATACTTTTGTGTGCTACAGTGAAGAGAGCAAGACGGATAAGAAGTATTAAGGAAAATCCTGTGAAGTATGCAGTTCTGCAAAGCAAACAAAAAACATATATATGTGCATGCATACATATGTGTATGTGAATGTGTGTTTGCATGTTTGTGAGCATGTGTAATTCATTAAATAGTTACACCGAAAGCGTATGTTCTAATTGTGTGTGTGTATGTGTGTGTACGTATGTATGTATGCAAGTATATATATATATACGGTCGGATTAAAACAGTAGTATTCAATTGGCTATTCATAATTTCCGTTTGTTTCCTACTGCTTTTCATATAAGCAGCTGTTTTTAAGAGTATTTCATTAACTGTTGTGTATGAGTAGACTTAGTATTTATGTTTAATGAAGACAATAAATTTCCTTCTGGCTTGTGGTAGTCTAGTGCAACTTCTTTCACTTGTTTCAAATATGAATATGGTAAACATTAATGTAAGCTTGATGAGTTTTATTAACGACAAAAATATCCGCATCTATATGTATATAATAAGTAGACCGGAGTAAACACATAAATGTGAAACAAGGTGGAAAAAAGAGTACTCAAATACCAGTGATAGAGTAATATGCTTTATTTTAAGCAGCAGAAAATTCAACAAAATCTGTTACTCTGAGTTTCTCGTTGCCGTTCATCAGACAGTTTTTGTATATAATAAGTATACAGATTCGTATGTATGAATGAATGTATGTATGTCATTGTTCAGCTTTATTTCAAGAATTCTTGCCAAAAGAGAAAGAGCCTGTTTCTAACCTAGATCAAAAGCTCCTTCAGGGTATTTTTGTACGTACGTACGTATGTATGTATGTATGTATGTATGTATGTATGTATGTATGTATGTATGTATGTATGTATGTATGTATGTATATGTTCAGATTTGTATGTTTTGTTTTATGTACGTATTCTCATGCATATAGATGCATATCTAGACATGCTGATATATATCTAAATGATAAACTTCTGGAAAGTTTTATAGATTTTTACAGTTCCAGTGATGAATTGGATTTGAAATCTTTGAATTAGATTTCTGCTTCCTGGCTTTGAGAAGCATATTTAGGCAGTGTGTTACATACCCCAAGGCCGCAATGATTACAGGTATAAACCTGAACTTGTAATATGGATAAAGTAACTGCATATTTCTCAATAGTCCAGGGTAGATATTCTCTTTTTCACTGATCTTCAGTTTCATGTTAACATACGCTGGTTTCTTTTCTCTATACCAAATCATTATATCAGGTCTGTTGTGCTTACATTTTACTGAGGTCTTCACTGGGACATTCCATCGTACTCCTTTTAGAATGAGTAGCCATGGCGTGTGTGCGTGTGTGTGTGTGTGTGTGTGTGTGTGTGTGTCTGTGTCTGTGTGCGTGTGTGCCTGTGTATATTCAGATACATGTACAGCACGTATCTGAACATACTGTTATATTTGAAAGCATACACGTATATATGGGCGCGCGCACACACACACACATGCATACATACATAAAAATTAGTGTGTGTGTGTGTATGTATTACTAATGTATTACCGAGCAGAACTTTTTTATTTACTGATATAGATCATGGAATTTGCATGTGTTGGTAGAATAATTCTTCCTCTATAGAAACCTTTCTTGTCTTCGTCGCAGACGATATTAAGACTCAAGCTGAAATAACTAACCGGTATTTAGTTCTTTAAGAATGATGGTTGTAGGCTGTCTGATACAGAAATGGGTACAGTTGTTTACGGAAATGATACCAGTGACCTGAATAGCGTGCATAGGTTCAGGAAGACGTGTTAAGAAGACAGATCATGAAGTGAAAGAACATTAACCTCAGCCACTGACAAGAAGGAATAGTGAATGGCCGAATTGATTCACGCAGACAGACTAGTCACCAACTTTGGGTTTGCTGTTCAATTGCATTGTAGTTAAAATGCATTACATGTGGCAGAACATTTAGGTATCAAAAGTTCGTGCAATTTCATGGGGAGAATTGTAGAAATCGAGTCTGATTTGGTGGAACCGATTGAACCTTATGAAGGTTCTGGTGACAGAGTATAAACTCTGATCGTATTTTTAGGATGCAGCACACTTCTCCAAAGCTTAGAAAGTTCAAGGGAGTAAACGGCACAGGAAGTCTCAGAAACGCTGTGATTGATATATATCTAATAACCTGGAAATGATTTATGTTTTTAATCCCTGAATTTATTGAGGTTCCAATATTTGGATGTGTGGGTTTCTACTTCACAAAATAATTTTCGCTCGTTCTAAGAATGATTTCATTTTCATGAGCGAAATCGCTCGACGCTTCTGCTTTACTAATTTTTTTCTAATTAAGAGAAAACCTTCATAATTATCAAGACTAGACGATTAAATGATTATTTTTCACATTTACTTAATCCTGTGTATTTACATCGTTTGCTTGTATTAAATAGATATGTGTCATTTACAGCGCTAAATTGTGTTGCCCCTTTTTCTGTAGCACAATGCATTAGAGGCAAGACTGCTGGAAACGCATTCAACAATAACTTGATTTCATAAAGGAAGGATAACATTTTAAGTGAAATCTGTCTTCCATTATATAGAATAAGCTTTCGTTAAGAACAATTAAATGGTGCACTTCAGTCGCATCAAGGTAAGGTCTCCTGCTAGTGTATGCTCTGTCTGTCTGTCTGTCTGTCTGTCTGTCTGTCTGTCTCTCTCTCTCTCTCTCTCTCTCTCTCTCTCACACACACACACATACACATCATTACTAATACATATCATTAGTACAAGCTGGTAAATTCTGAAACGCTTCAGGTAATTTATTACGTGTCTGTAGACATACACGCGATCTTGTCTCTTCTATCTTTGACCCACCAAATCATTGCAAATATGAGAGTGAAGTAGAAGGGGAGCATTCAGGTAGTACTCATTTTCAATTTTGTAGACCACAACATGGGGCATTGGGGCATTGGGGAATTGCTCAAGGACGCAAACATCGTGTGGTCCATGAACTCGAGACGATGTACCAAACACACTAACTACTGAGCCACGGATCTTCACCAAAGCATATCTCTCTCCCTCTGTCAGTCAGTCTGTCTGTATGTCTGTCTGTCTGTCTCTCTCTCTCTCTCTCTCTCTCTATATATATATATATATATGCATATATGTATTATGCATACATATATACATAGGGAGAGTAGTATTATAAATATAGTGCAGTAAATTTAGTGATATGGAAAAATATTTAGTATTTTATGGTCTGTACCTGGACCTCAACAAACATAAGAATCTCATCTATAAGAATAGGAATGTAGATAGTATAAATTGAAATATATAATTTAAATATTAGAGTAGCTTAGCTCTGTGGTGAAATTATTGGGATATTAATATATTCCTTGCATTCTGACGAAGCGAGGTGAATGAAATTTTGATCGGTCGCTTCTCAATTTGTTGGCTAGTTTTCAGAAAGGAATTACAGAGAAAGGGGATTTTCCTATGGACTAATGAACGACGTTGAGAGGAGACGAAACGAATCAATCGGAAATGCCCCCCGAATGAAAGTGGCATGAATGTAGCCAGAACGGAGAAACTGAGACCATTTCAGCAATAGTCGGAGGTATTGCTAAACAATCTTGGGATTCATTGTGTTTAATGCAGGTAAACATTAGAATAAAAGTTTTCATCAGTGTTGCACAAAATTTAGGGCCTTAACTCAAATCAAATGTCAGAACGAATAGAATGTTTCAACAGTTGTTACTAGACAAAAACGAGCAGTGTATTTGTAAGTTTTACATGACGTATGTAGTTTGTTGCTTCTGAAAGGGTTTACAATTGAATTTTGTAATTGTGCCGCTTCAAAATGAAAATGAGGTTTATCTCTGCCAACAGATAACAACAAATTAATGACGATTCATTTAGTTTTTGGTGCATTTTAAAAGAAATTCAATGAAATTCTCAGTTTCAAGGAACCAATCTAACAATTATAAACTGAAAACATTTCGCTTCCTTATTTATAGAAAATCTTCATCTTTTCTCTCTTAATCTTTTACAGTGGAAATTTCATCAGTTTAATGAATTGTTATCAATTAAAATAGTTTACCCTGCAGAGAAGATTAAAATTTTCAGTAATTAACTCAATGAAAATGAATATGGAAAACTATTTATTGATATTTTAAATTTGATACTGCATAACTTGATGGGTAATACTCTTGATGCAGTATTGTAAATCCTGAGATATGATAACGACAGGAGATCGAATTTCAGTAGCTATGGTAATTAGAAACTGTTGTAAAAGTTAATAAAAACACCTACCTCATTGAAATGTCTGGAAAACTACATATAATACTCTGCTATATTTCTCCTACGTCATATTTTATTGAATCAGGGTTTAATGATATTTTATGAAGCAAACTAATTGTATGAAACTCGACGAAACAGAGGATATTTGTTTGATTTTCGCAAAAATAAAATTATACAAACGGTATGCAGTTTCATAGCATCAGACACAAGAATTTATAAAGATCAAATTAATTTTCTTAGTTCACAAAGACGATGTAACTTTAGTAACAAGTTTTTTCAACAAAGGAAAACTATGTGTGTGTGTGAAATATTGACAGTATCACATACGTAGTGTAGCTTCAGTATTTCGTCTAAGAGACTTCCCTTTAAAGATAGATTGTAAAAAAAATTTTTTAAATAAAACAGAAAACATCACATTTAATCGAAACGAAATTGGCCCGAAATATATATATCGATATTTCGCAGTTTTCTCAGCACCAGCGCCTATTCTAGCACTGTTCGCTGCAGTGAGATGAATCGCTGTTATCTCTAGAGGTCGAACGTCCATCATTTGCAGCACCATAGTAATTTGAGATCACATGATCTGTTGGTCTCGGCGCTGGAGGTGGCAAGGGTTTATCTCCCCGCTAACGGTGTAACCAAGTGTGCAATTTGCACCAAAAACCAGCATGAGAGTTTTTGTCATGAGCACTATCGCAGTATAGTTTATTCTAACTGAATACACACTCACACACACACACACAATTAAAAAGATTTTGGACTGTTTCTTTCTATCAAATTTCCGTACGTAACATTAATCGGCTCAATGCTATAATAGAAGACACTCAATGGAATTGAACACCAAGTGGTTGCGAAGCAATCACGCAACGATATATATATATAATTTTTCAAATATATATCTCTACAGTATATCATCCTGTATAAATGTATTTATTATATTTCCCAAAGATGCTGTAGTATAAGTTATATCACAAGAATTTCACAGTATATGGTTCATAAATTACAAAGCAGACATAAAACATAAATTATGATTTAAGTTATTCAATAAACGGCATCAAAATTTTAAACTGTTTCATATATTCAGATACAAGCAACACGTTTTCTGCTTTGAATCTACATTATTGCTTCAGGTTATGTCGAATAGTGTAGCTAAATAATTGGTTAAGATGTAAAATCAGTACCATTGATTTTCTATGAAATTTTCATACTTTGCTCGCTTTGCTTGCAGAATAAATATTTCCCTGGTGTGGTATGTATGTATATTTTGAAGTTACCTGAAAGGTGGCTGTTTTATAAAGTAGAGGTGTGGTAGGTTTTCCACTTAATTTAATGAATATTCGATGAGTTGGTGATAGCCTTTATAGATAGTGCAAGAATAGTCTACATTAATTCAAATGCATAGATATTTTGTGTATGTATGTATGTATGTGTGTGTGTGGTGTGTGTGTGTGTGTGTGTGTGTGTGTGTGTCAGTGTGTCTGTGAACGTGCGTGTTTGCCTGCTTGGTACGTATTTCTGTGGCTGTGTTTCTGTCTGATTCATTTAGGCGCATGTGTGCAAGGAAGCAAATAATTCTACGCATTTCTTTATGCATATACCTATGTAGACACACACACACACACACACACACATACACACACACAAACACACACCCACATTTGTATATATGTTTATATATGGGCATATATACATATATATATTTATATACGTGCATGTATATGCATATATATATACATACGTAAATAGGTATATGCACATTTAGACATCCACCAACCTGTATCTCATTTACACCCGTATGTGTATTTGCGTGTGTGTGTATGTGTGTGTGTGCACGCGTGCATTATGCATGTTTGTATGCATGGATGGAAGGATTGATGGATGGATGGATATTCGAGACTCATTCTTGCTTCGTGCATGATCGAAGTTGAAACCGTATGTTCAAGATGGAAGGCTTTCATTGTGAAAGAGTCATTTTAACTATTTAGGCACAGAAACACATCGACTTTCACCTTACCCTTTAATTTTTCTCCGACATTGTTAATTAAGATCATAAGCTTTCACTGAACATGTTGCAAAAATGCGACGAAACATTTTCACAACAAATAACACACACTTCTATATGTAAATCAATTTTATACATGTACGCTCACACACGTACATATATGTGTTTGAATGTACATATGTGTGAATGATGTATAAGTTTGCCAATACTCCAACCCGCAATCTGACTGAAACAAGCAGCTAATGCATACGTAAGCGCATATTTGCAGTGAATATATTAATTGCTATTATTATTATTCAGTAGTCTTACTTTTACAACGTGCTTTCACTGCGCAACCGAGCCCAGCTCTGTGTGCCTTGGGTATGTGCTGTGGTTTGTTGTGATGCTCGTCTTTTTACTGTATTGAGAATCTTTTACGTTGGATGTCTGCGGAGCCTAGTAGTGCTATCTTCTGCATGTTATATATACTTGTTAGTCCCCGTGTTTTTGCTATGTATTTGTCTGAATATTTTTTTTATCACACCTAATGCGCTCACTATGATAGGAATTATTTCTGTTATTAGACTCCACATTCGAGTTATCTCTATTTCAAGATCCTTGTGTTTTGAGAGTTTATCCGTTGCTTTTACAGAAATATTGTCAACTGCTGGTATTGATACATCGATCAGAATGTATTTTTTCCCCTTGGTGATACTTGACAACTATAACCAGCCTATTGGTCTTAATTTCTCTATCTGTGTGTATTGTCATATCCTAGAATATTGTTACTTTCTCATTTTCAGTGACCTTATCTGGCGTGTGCCTATACCATCTGTTTTCTGTTGTTATTCCATAGTGTTGGCATAACTTCCATTCTATACAAGTCCCAACTCTGTCGTTTCTGTGAATATATTCCTTCTTATCCAGGACTGGGCAGCCAGAGACAATAAGATTTATTGCTTCTCCTCCATCTCCACATATGCTGCAGTTACTTGTATTTCTTTTCATTACATGTTTTGGTAATTACTTGTAAGAAGGCTTTGATCATGTGCTGTAATTAAAAATCTTTCAGTCTCTATTTTGAGTCCTGAGCTTCTCAGTCATTGGTGGGATTTTACTTTGTCTATTTCTTATCTGTTTAGTTTAACTCAGTATTTGTTATGAAGGGGGTTTTCTTGCAATCGTTTAATCAAGATCTATTGCGATTCTAGTTTTAGTTTGGATTTCAGTTGTTCTACAGCTTTTACTATTTTTTCGTATTCTTCATAGTTGTTAGGTACTATGACTGCTTATTTGTTAATGCCAGCTTCTTAAGGAAGACTGAAAACAGGTTTTTTTTGCTTTGTTAGTTGTTTTGCGGCTAATTGTATTAGTTTTCCTTGTTTCTGAAGCAGGTATTTCTGTAGTCCTATAGTTTTCTAGCTGTATAGACCCTCTACCTCCTTCGATACGTTCATATCTTCATCATCATCATCATCATTATTATATTATTATATTATTATTATTATTATTATTATTATTATTATTATTATTATTGTTGTTGTTGTTGTTGTTGTTATTATTATTATTATTATTATTATTATCATTATTATTATTATTATTATTATTATTATTATTATTACTATTATATCATCATCACCTCTACCACCACCATCATCAACAAACACCATCGTAGTCCTCGTCATCATCCTCATCGTCATTCCCCTCCTATTCCTCCGCTTCCTCCTCCTCCTCGTCATCATCATCATCATCATCATCATCATCATTATTATATTATTATTATTATTATTATTATTATTATTATATTATTATTATTATTATTATTATTATTTTATTATTATCATCATTTTATGCTTGACTTTTGCTTTGCATTTGTACAAGATGGCACCAAGTCTCACCCAGAGACCTCAGGAGACAAGTTAGAAGTTCATGTTGGTATAATGCCTAGGTTGTCATATATTTAGTTTTGTACATAGTATTGTTCTAGAGAATGTTTAAGAAAACATAAGAAGATTAAGATTTTGTTCTAAAATTTGAGATTACATAGACAATATATTTCATAGGATATGGGCAGTTCTCTTGATCACTATGTTTTGAATTTCCTGGTATCTGAACTAGGTAGCAATCAGCCCGTTTTGCTATCGTTCCTAGGGCATCTACGACAACAAATATTGTTTTAGTCTTCAGGTTCCACATTTTGCTAATTTCTATTTCAAGATCTTTATACTTGTTCTGTTTTTGGTAGGTCTTCATAGATAGGTTTATATCGATTGAAACAGTCATATCAATGAGGAGGCATGATTTTTGTGTGAAGTCTTTCAATATAATGTCTGGCCTATCTTTCTGTCAGTTTGAATGGTGAAGTTCCAGAGATGTAATCATTTCCAAGCACTGGAGGTGGTTAGTGTTCCCACCAGTTTTTATCATGGGACAGGTCCAGGTTTTTGCAAATTTCCCAGTGAATATATTGTGCAGGTATATCATGCCTGTTGAGATATTCTGTAGGTGCAAGAAGATTGCACATGGGGACAAAATGATCAATGGTTTCATTTTGTTCTTGACATACACAAGTCGGGAAGCTACCGTTCTTTAATATATTGGCCTGGTAGTTTCTTGTAGGTAGGCATTGATCTTGAGCTGCTATGATAAATCCTTCTGTTTCTGATTTTAAGCCAGTAGCTATTAAACATTGATGAGTAAGGCGGTGAGCTGGCAGAATCGTTAGGATGCCGGGCGAAATACTGAGCGGTATTTCGTCTGCCGCTACGTTCTCAGTTCAAATTCCGCCGAGGTCGACTTTGCCTTTCATCCTTTCGGGGTCGATAAATTAAGTACCAGTTACGCACTGGGGTCGATATAATCGACTTAATCCGTTTGTCTGTCCTTGTTTGTCCTCTCTGTGTTTAGCCCCTATGGGCAATAAAGAAATAAAAAAGGGCTTTGTTAACATCGGCACTATTAGCTCTCCTTAGGCATTTGCCATTGAGAGGTTTTTCTTGCCATTTATCAGTAAGAATATCTAAAGCATTAGTTTTAGCACGGGTTTTCATAGGCGTAGCTTTTTCTCTGCTTGTTTCTAGTACGTCTAATTCTGGAATTTGTTGTATTTGGAATTCGCTTACATAATCCTTTGCCTATTTTATTACTGTCGTGTATATATATATATATATAATATATATATATATATATATATATATATATATATATATATATAATATATATATATATACATACACACACACACACACACACACACACATATATATATATATATATTTGTGTATGTGTGTCTGTATTTGTCCTCCGCCATCACTTGACAACCGATGCTGTGGGTTTATCTCCCCGTAACTTAACGGGGTCGATTTCTTCGACTAAAACCTTTAAGGTGGTGCTCCAGCATGGCCGCAGTTAAATGACAGAAACAAGTAAAAGAATAAAAATATATGTGGATATATATATATATATATATATTATATATATATATATTATATATATATATATTATATATATATATAAACACAGACACGCACGTGAGTAGTGATATCTATATGCAACATATGTACGCATATCCATCGATATCTTATTCTCGTGTATATGTGCGTGCATTTATGTTTATATTCTTGTAAAAGGTAGATGTGTATATGTATAATGCAAGATAATGTACTAGACTCATCGCTAGTTAGAGCTTCATACGCGTATTATTATATCGAAAGTTTTAACTGTGAAGGAAACTGTGCATTTCAGTAAATGCTTCCTTGTAATGGTCTCCGTAGTTAAACACATCACAGATTATACATAGAAACAGGAAAAAGCTACACAGTTGGTTCAAAATTGATCATGACTTTCTAATTAAAGAATTTCAGAACCAACACTGCAACCCCCACCATCATCTCTCTCTCTCTCTCTCTCTGTATATATATATATATATATATAAGCCTAATTTAGGTGTATATAAAACATCATATATAAACAAATCAAGTTATTGAGTTTAGTGTAATGCTATTCATAATAGTATTTAATAGATTAGATTTTTCTTTGGTCACTGAAATAATTCTTCATAGCATGGAAGTGATAAGTTCCGCAACTTCTCGGTAATCATTATTCTATTGCAGACATTGATGAATACTTCGCTTTATTGTGCTATATTGTTTGGCTTGGAAACCAATTCAAAATGTTGATTCACATCTATGGATTTACTGTATGGTCTTTCTACTATATCATGTTGAATTTTGCAATGTGGCATGTAGCATCGTCTTGCTGAAACATTACCACTGATTGGAGGGATAATTTTGTTACAAAATACTTTTTGATAATTCTAAGGATTTAAAGCTCCATTTATTATATTCATGTGGCCAAAATCTTTGCCACAAATACATCATAATATTAAACCCACTGACAAATGCATCATTGTTGCTGTAATACTTTCAGCAACGGAATCTTCATCTGTCTTTACCCTAATCCCATACTAATCCATTATTTCCCAAACCTTCTCGTCGCTACGTTCTGAGTTCAAATTCCGCCTATAATATTTCCCAAGCTTTAAATATTAGTCTCACAACACTATAATTTTGAAATAATCTTCCTCTATTTATCCTTACATACATTTGCCGGATTATTTTTTTCTTCTCAGAATATTATTTAGTTTAATTTAATTTAATATTATTGCTTTATATATTCGGTCAAATATACTGTGTGTTATAACTCTATCGCTTAAACTCAACCCCTTATCTGTTACCGTTTGCTATATTACTTTTGATATTATCTGACAACCTGTTAAAACTTATCTAGTCTTACCTCACCTATACTGCACATTTGTTTCTGGTTTTTCTTCTTGTCCTGTCTGCAATTCCTTAAAGCGTCAAACTATACTTGGATATTTCTGCATCATCTTCCAGCCTTGTAACTATGTAAGGAAAACTGTATCCTTCTTTCTCTGTTTAGACAATGTCAAGTATTTCTCAAATCAAAGGAGCATGATAAATGATGAATGAAAATAGAAATACAGGTATCCTTAATGTTTGGTCAGTCATGAGAAATGACGTTGTCTCAATGTTTGGCTGTCGAAAAAGTCTTCATCCTGTCTCAATATGGATTAACTATCGAAAGAAGTGTGATTGTGTCGTACTGCTGATTGGCTACCAAAAGCGTCGTAGTCTTATCTCAGTGATGATCGGATACTGAATGAACAGAAATTCACTTTCACTTAATTATCTAATATGATTTTTCTTTTCGAGTAAAAAATAAAGCAACTAGTGTTCAAGTCACATATGCTTGAAAAAAGAAATCCATTGAAGACCCCAAGAACAATTATCAGGAGGAAAATTGTATAAAGCAAAGAAGCAACAAATGAGTAAACGTCGAAGCTTCTTAACGCAGGCGTATATCTATTTATGAT
>NC_043000.1:42593914-42636414 GCF_006345805.1 Octopus sinensis
AGATGTTAATAGGGATTAAAATGATTTTTATCCATGTTTCATCCGATCGTTTCATATAGAATGACAATAAATTCATCTATCTTAAGAGTCTGAGTTGTTAAGAAGTATTCATCAGTAGCCAAAATTTAGGAAAGGAAAAAAGCTAAAAATACGTTAGAATTACATAGGTATGATGTTCGTAATGTTCTTAGAGTTACATCAGTTTAAAACATGACTGAAGGAGTCTCCGTTGTGTGTTGATATATATAAAAATTTATTAAGGTTTACATTTTCTCAATAGATTAGTATAAAGGAGCTAATTTTAAACTCCCATACATGAAGTAAAAAAACAGGTGGACTAAAATTTATATTTAACCGTCAATAGTAAATACGGCTTAGATATTAGTTTGAAAAAAATGTTTAATAGCAATTATAAATAGTGTGTGGTATATAAACTAAAAACTTTATAAAGTTCACATATATATACGAAGCAAAAACCAAAACGTCCATTTCAACCATGCGGTTATTCACCCAGAATAATTCTGTAGCAAATATGTTTGTGGAGTGAATATATATATATTTATACGTAATTAGGATAAAGTAATTGTTTAATGATTTATCAGTGTCCAGCGTACTAACAAGACCATAAGGGTTAATTTATATTTAAGTATAATTATAAAGTATAATTATAACAAGGGCGCTGAAGCGACAACGTCTGTACGCTAAAAGTCGGGCCCAAATGGTCTGCAAAACTCTTAAGTTAGTAGTCCATTACCACAAGGTTGTATGCAAGGGAAATGGACAAAAAGGATTTATAAAATATTGTGGACAACACTATATATCAAGATTTCGTGCTTTACGATATCAAAATCGTCTTCCACTCTTCAGTAGTGTAAATCAATCGTAAACAAATGGGAAATACATATACATACCATAGATATATGGTTGTAAAAATACGAGCATATACATGCATTTCACATAAATATATATGAAGCAAAAACATTTACAGTGATTCTGTCAACTGAAATTGCAGAAATACTAAAGATTTTGCTCCATGAATTTTAACTATGTTTAAATCATTACGAATGTCCTTTATTTTGAAGTTCATGAATTCATCTGACAGAAACGGTTTCTTTACAATAACGTAATGTTTTCATTAATCAATGAAAGGAATCGTTAGAAACGGCTGTAATTGATTGATACCTGTTACTCATTTATATTTATTCACCTGTCTCGGAATCTGTCTTTCGTAAATATTATGAACCGCATACTTAACATAATGTACATGTCTGAATAGCTCAAGAATGGATTTCTTGACTCAGCTGGGTCCAGTTATCTTCAGACACTGCAGGTATATCATCCGGGTGTTACTTATGTACTCAAGTTTGATATTTGCATAATATTGTTGTTGCGTATGTATATTATTACGACCTAACGAGGTGCCTCAATCTAAGTACCTAAGTCAGTTGAATCTTATGTGTATGTGTGTGTGTGTTTATACATAAATATATATATATGGATAAACACACGGATGTGCTTATAAATCTATCTGTGTGTGTGTGTGTGTGTGTGTGTGTGTAAGTATTGGAATCTCCCGTCGAAGATGACGTCTGAGTGTTCAGATTTTGCTGAACGACCTGCACCAATGTTTTGTCTATAGTGATCAAATATATACCCTGTTTTGTTTGCTCTCTCTCTCTCTCAACCAAATCGACGTGGTCTGAATAGGTGAACTGTATACCGCGCATTAGATGTCGAAGTGATCGCAGAGCAATGTGAGACGAAGTGTTTTGATCGGGAACATAACAAACCACTCGGTCTTTTGTCATTTCTTTCTACTCTTCTCTACCATTTTCACCTATATCTAAGTCCCTCTCTATATTTCTTTGTTAATCGCTTCCTTTCCTCTACTCTCTTAAAATGCTTATAAAGTGCTTCACCATCTACCCAAATCAAAACATTGGTTCTCTGTAACATAAGATGTTCCCTAAAGATTCCTAGTGATTGAGCATCCAGTTTCACGCGCAACATTCAATGTAATGTTATAAGCAAGTACAAAGCAAAAATGTAGGTAGAAACAAATAATGTTAACTTCTGTTCATCGGAATTTCTCTTTCATTTGCTCCGTATATTATAACTAGTACTATTATTAAATATAATACTTCATTAACAACTAAACTGGAAGCAGGCTTGGTGATTGTATTATACGTGGAACTCTTAACAGAAGATGCATTATCTATTTGCACACACAACATTCAAGCACACACACACACACATACACACCACACACACACACACACACACACATGCCACACAAACACCACGCACACGCACACACACACACACACACACGTATATACAGGTTTGGCCATAAGTCACCTGGCAGTAAATCAAAACCCGTTGGATTCCATGATTAAAATAAAAATATTTTATAAGAGATTTCGTTAATAAATAGACAATGGTTGAAAAAAACAAAAACTGATTTTAACTCGCAGCATTCAATTATTAAGCACTCATAATTGGAATGAATACATACACTACTGTCAGAAATTAATTAGCACCCTTGATTTGCTCTTCACTCAAGGTATGTGCTGTCACCTAGTGGCCATATCTCGAACTATTGCTTTGTTGCGAGTTCACTGTTGGACCGAAATCACACCATACTAAGTTTTCTCATCGCGTAAGACGTTTTGAACAGCTCATAGGTTAATTGATTTAACCTATTTAATGTAGAAATTTGAGAAGTGCTAATTAATTTCTGACGCAAGTGTAAGATTGAACATTATTTATTTATGCAATTTTGATTTACTGTCGGGTTAATTTCGGCAAACCCTGCATCTATCTATCTATCTATCTATCTATCTATCTATCTATCTATCTATCTATCTATCTATCTATCTATCTATCTATCTATCTATCTATCTACTATCTATCTATCTATTAAATTAAATAATGAGGGTAGAAATTGATATCAATCAATGAACATCAATTTAAACCAGTGGTCTAGCATATTTAAAAAAATCCAAAGATTTAAAAATTATATTTCATTTAATAAGAGGAATGTCCACTGAAGTGGATTCATATACGTTAGAGATAGACGTGAAATCGCCTTAACACAAAGAGTGTGTTCTCAGGATTTTTTACTTGAGAACACACTCTTTGAGGTAAGGCGATTTGACGTCTATCTCTAGCGTATAGGAATCCACTTTAGTGGTCATTCACTTTATTAATTGTAATATCTAGCAATCTATATAATATATATATGTGTATATATGTATATATTTATGCATGTATATATAGATGATATATACATAGATATATATATATATATGTATATATTTAATCTATTTTATTTAATATAGAAGTATAGATTAGTAAGATTATTTAGATTAAACTTAATGTTTACCTCTATTTTTGTATTGAAGTATGAATATAGACATTAATATACGTATTTATTTATATGATATATGTGTTTGTGTGTGTATGTATATATGTGAATAGGTTTATGTGCGTATTTATATTTGTATATGTATATACATTTTTTATGTGTGTGTGTGGGTGTGTGTATATATGTGTATGTGTATATATTTAGTATTGTACGTATGTACATGTATGTATGTGTGTGCATATGTGTATGTGTGTATATGTGTGTATATATATATATATATATATGTATATATATATATATTATATATATATATATATATATATATATATATATATAATATATATATGTATATATATATATATATGTATACGTATGTATAGTTATACCGCAAATTTTGATAAGTATTTTAGAGATTTTGGTTATGATCACTAATTTTAGCTTATAATTATAAGAGCATTGGGAAAGACTTTATAGTACGTTGATGAGTTACTATAAAAAATGTTTTTGAGATATTTATTAATCATATAAGATTTTTAAAGTATATTTAATAATTAGTGGTTTTTAATCATTTAAATTATTTAATTTATTCTGTATTAAGTATTATTTATTATAGTTATTTTATTAATAAATCTTATAGTATAGAGTGATTTTATTCTTTATTTGTGACTTCATTCTATTTACACTTATTGAAAAACCATAACTGTTTCCATTCACAATCTTCATTGATAAAGCGTATTTGTTCCTCACGCTTAATGAATTCTTCAACAATTTATTATTTTTTTGCTAATAACGTAATTCCACGAGTATTCTTATAAACGCTGTAAAGACGTTTTCCGATTCAAAATTTTAGTTCATCACTGAACCTCGCTAAGATAAGTATTTATTATATTTAAGATCTTTGAAATGTAAATTTTAATATTTTATAAGTCTTTGGTGTAATAATATTTTTCTTATGTAAATATCGTTGTTTATGTAATGATCTAATTATTGTAATTTTCTATATAATTATTAGATATTAAATTTAAGTTTATTCGTAAGATATTACTTAGCGATAGATATGTTGTTTAATAGCAAGTATACGAGTTGTCTAAAGTTAGGTTTATGTATATACATGTATTAATAACATTAATTGTAGTTTTAAATTACTCATAATTAAAATTAGATAAACTTGGATAAACTTAGATATGTTTCGACTAAAGATTGCTCCAGGCCATGTCTAATTTAATAGCATAACTTAGTTATTGTCTTTTTAAATTGATATTTGCTAGTTTTATTCCCATTGATAAATATATTTATAGTATTTATAGTATTTATTCGATACTATATTACTACGAATTGATTATTTCTATATGTATTTTAAATATATGATTTCCGAAAGTTTGTTTGTTTGTATTTTTGAAATTAGCTATTTCATCTTTAAATATGAAAAATTAACTTATTAGGTCTTTATTATATGTGCATATATATTTATTTATAGAGATTATTTTAGATCTTAATTATAATATTTATATACATTTATATTTTCATTGATAATTTATATATAATAGTCATTTTTTTAAAGTAATTATGTAATTAGATATAAACTATTACCGATATTAGATTATTGGTGGGTGTCTTACCTTAAAAATTAAAATTAATATTTAACATTATAATCGATTTTGATATAATCATAATCGTTAAATTTTAAGTTTCTAGTTTGATAATAGAGTTTATTATAAGTAAAATTATTATATTATTCATAATTAAATCTCAGAATGAGATTGAAACAGTAATCGCTCGATAATGTAAGGTATAGAAGCCATCTTATCATGGCTAACCACATTAGAGAGGGGGTGTTACTGTAGCTTTATAGCCCCAAGAGATCTTCGTCTCTAGCTGGCTTTAGACACAATATCTGTGTCCTTGGAGTATTTGCAAAGGGAGGCCATCCCTTCCTCGCAAGCCTGAGTGATATGCTCGAACTAGTTTCGGGATTGTTGTCCCTCGTCAACGGGCGGTAACCACCAGGTAGCGATGAAAGTGAAGGCTCCTTTGCAAATATATATAAGTTTTTCTTATGGCGTCTGCCACTGATGTCGAAAAACGAACAGTAAGCATTATTAAATCTCAGAATGAGATTGAAACAGTAATCGCTCGATAATGTAAAGTGTAGAAGCCATCTTATCATGGCTAACCACATTGGGAAGGGGGTGTTACTGTAGCTTTATAGCCCCAAGAGATCTTCGTCTCTAGCTGGCTTTAGACACAGATATTGTGTCTAAAGCCAGCTAGAGACGAAGATCTCTTGGGGCTATAAAGCTACAGTAACACCCCCTCCCCAATGTGGTTAGCCATGATAAGATGGTTTCTATACTTTACAATATTATATTATTTATATCTTTAAAATATTGTTTAAATATTTCTGATTATTAAAAAAATATTTCAATTAACCTGCAGATTGACTGTAACCATAATTCGAATTATTAATTGAATTTAAATTATTTTTATTCGAATTGGTACAGCCATGAAACGATCGTAGTGTTTTACTCTTTATCTTTTATTAAACTTTTAATACTTTTGATATTTAAATAATAATGATAAAAAAATTAATTAATTAATAAATAAAATAATATATAAATATATATTGGTGGGTTTCTTACCTTAAAAATTAAAATTAATATTTAACATTATAATCGATTTTGATATAATCATAATCGTTAAATTTTAAGTTTATCAGTGTCCCTGATATTTAAAATTTATAAGTTTAAATTATAAAAAATTTTTTTAAAAATTAACTTTTATATTTTTATATTAATTTTATGTATTGGCTTACGTTTTTCACTGTTTGATTTGCCTAATAGTGGTTTTAGCTCTAATTTAATATAATATATATATATATATATATATATATATATATATATATATATATATATATATATATATATATACAAAATACACACACATAATTATAGACATATATAAGCACAGGACAAAACACCAAAAAATATACGGTAAGAACAGAACATCACCAACGAATAGAAAATACGTAAACACATGATGAATGTTTCCTATCTTACCGTTGAAAGCTCGAAATAGGGAATAATTAACAGTCGACAATTGAGGAGGGCTTAGACTTATTTTAGTATTTTGTTTACGCTGTTGTTGTTACCTGTACCCTATGCGCATAGAGTGCCTGCATACTCATTTCCAGGGACAACACAGGTAATTGATAGCGATAGTAAATACGGATACTATTAACCCTTAGACGGCTACTACAACCGCTAACTCTGCTTACCTTATATGTGTGTGTGTGTGCGTTCGCGCGCGTGTGTGTGTGTGCGTGCGTGTGTGTGTGGATAACTATACATATATATATATAACTATCTATGTATACAGATTGAAATAAATACATATATGCGTGTACACACACACACACATACACACACGTATAGGCGGATACATGAGTATACCTGGCATA
Organism: Octopus sinensis; assembly: GCF_006345805.1. NCBI lineage: Eukaryota > Metazoa > Mollusca > Cephalopoda > Octopoda > Octopodidae > Octopus > Octopus sinensis. Next base: position 42,600,739 of record NC_043000.1, read on the forward strand.
GTATGTAATACGAAAACGCCTGGAGCTGGATGCTTCTGCTGATAATTTTTGTGTTTCTTAAAAATTACATGAGTATTTCGTACAAGTGCACTTACTAGCTCTCTCCTATGATGTTGGAGTTTAAGTTATCTTCCTAGAACTTCCCCGTACATCAGTTTATATGCGGCGTTGTAGACATAAAACACAACTTATGATGTAAGCTATTCGATAATTGGCATTAAAATTTTAAGCTGCTCCATAGATTCCAATACAAGCAACACGTCCTCTGCTTTGAAACGACTTTATTGCTTTAGGCTAACTTGTAGCTAGTAGCTAAATAATCGTTTAAGATATAAAATCAGTACCATTCATTTTCTTCAAAATTTCACGACTTTCTCGATCAGATTGCAAAATTATTTCCTTGCAGTGGTACGTATATCTTAAAGGTACTTGAAAGTGAAATTGCTTGCTTGAGAGAGTGTTACTAGTTTTAACATTTTATTCAGTGTGTTAACACACACGCAAAGACACTCACATATGCACACACAAACATACACATGTATATACATACATATATTTATTAACATTCACCAAGACATGTAGCGCACACAGTCGTGTGCATATATATATATTGAGGCCCACATATAAACCCATTTACGGATACGTATGTTATATATATATACATATACATACGCACACACACACATTCACACACACACATATATATATATATATATATATATATATATATATATATATATATATATATATATATATAAATTTAAATTTACTTAGAAATTTCACATGTTTCGGTTCTTCTTGATAAAACGAACCTTATCAAAAATATTTTCAACAGTTAAGTGTAATAAAAAAGTTCATAATTTTTCTTACTAATCTCAACAGAATCCACGTGGTGTTTATTTTGTGGGGAGGAAGCATAATAGCTGCCTTATCCGTTGACTAAATTAGGGAAATGAACAGTGGCCGAAATAGCAGTAGCAGCACTGACTGTTGGTCGTAGTAGACTACTACGACCAACATTTCCCTATATCTGTATTTCCCTATATATATATATTTATTTCCTATATATATATTTATTATATATATATATATATATAATTTATAGTTCCACAAAAAGGTACTCTATCCAGTGAAAGATAAGTATGATTTAATACACACAATTACAAATGAGCTGCTATTAGTTTCATGCTCCAAGGTACATGAGATTTATATAACATGCTAAATATCTTCAAGTAGTCTTTCAGGTTTAGTTCATAACGTTAGATTTATTTTAAAAAATCAGGACGTTGATCTATGAGAAAACATGCAAGAAATAAATAAATAAACGAGAAGAAAATATATGCGTGGTCGATGCAAAAAGTGGAACAAGAAGAAAGAAAAGAAAGGAAAAGAAAATCAAGGTCTCCGTCTTTGACTGCAGTAACCACAATGAGGTATGTATATATTTTTAATATAAACGGTGCAAAAAACCTTATATCGTGCTTTACAATCTTCCATTTCGGATATCAGCTGCCAAAGACTATCCTACAGTGGAATGTCTCACTGGATATACATGTGGAAATACGTAAATATCCGTAGATTATGTACAAAAAAAAAACAAACACAAAAATCGAGATGTTGGACTGAGCAGCCTTTATTTACTTTTGACGAGCATATGGCGTAGTGGTTAAGAGTTCGTGCTATTAATCTCAAGATTCCGAGTTCAACTCTAGGCAGTGACCTGAATAATGATAATAATAATAATAATAATAATAATAATAATAATAATAATAATAATAATAATAATAATAATAATAATAATAATATCAACAACAACAATAGGGATCGAAAATCAGAAACAATTCCTATCATAGTGGGCGCATTAAGTATGATATAAAAATATCCAGACAAATACATAACAAAAACACCAGGACTTACAAAAATATATAACATACAGAAAATTGTACTACTAGGCACTGCACACATCCTACGAAAAACACTTTCAATACAGTAACCATAAGAGCATCACAGCAAACCACAGCACGTACCCAAGGCACACAGAGCTGCGCTCGGTAGTGAAGTGAAAGCACGCTATAAAAATAAAACTCAATAATAATAATAATAATAATAATAATGATAATAATAATAATAATAATAATAATAATAATAATAATAATAATAATAATAATAATAATAATAATAATAATAATAATAATAATATAATAAGAAGAAGAAGAAGAAGAAGAAGAAGAAGAAGAATAAGAAGAATAAGAAGAATAAGAATAAGAATAAGAATAAGAATAAGAATAAGAATGATAATAACAGCGAAAAATAACTTAGGAATGAGAACCTAGGTTCGAAATTTCCCCCAAGACTACTGATGAAAGCTGGAGAGTATATCAGCCGAAACGTCGTGTTAACAACAAACAAGATGTTGACAAATATCCGTCAAATGTAAATAATGTACATAATTCCTCATCTCTTAAATATAGAACTGTATGAGCAGCCTTTATTACATACTAACTAGAACTGCTTCAACTCACCATTATCAGCTCTTCCTTACTGAATGCGACATATATCATGAACAACACTGTGTTAATATCAGTCAAAAGATATATTAAACCATATTTTGAATTCGCACAGACGAGTTTGTGGTTCAAGGATGAATGAATATGCTGTTTAATTTTTTTTTCCTTATTTTGATTTTATCGTTTTTTATTTGTCATTGGTATTTCTTTGTGGAATGTAAAAAATAGTACTTAGGTCGAGGTATAAAATTCGGAGAACCAAAATATGATTATTAAGCATCCAAATACATACATACATACATACATACATACATAATACATGCGTGTGTGTGTGCGTATGTATGTGTGTATACATACATATAGGTGTATGTGTATAAATATTACAATTAAAACATCATTTACATTATTTACATTTGACGGATATTTGTCCTTATTTTGTTTGTTGTGTCAACAACAAACAAGATGAGGACAAATATCCGTCAAATGTAAATAATCTAAATAATGTACATAATTCCTCTTCTCTTAAATATAGAACTATATACTACAATTAAAAGTTTTTAAGCTATGATAAACCCGCCTATGTTTTTGGAGCAATGTATTCATCGTTACATCATCCTGGATAGAATTATCTCCAATTTTATGAAGGTACGATATAATTTGAGCGAGATTTGGCTAATCTTCCAGTCTTTAGTGAGTTCAATTTGATTAGCTGGATACTTCCATCAATCCCATTGGACTTGTGCTTATGCTAGAGTAAGAAAATAGAATTATTGACACATTGTCGATAGTAATGGGAAGTGGAGAGAAAGAATAGTGGTAGAGGAGTAGTAAAGGAAATAGGGAGACTAAATGGACGAGGAACAATTGTTCATGAACGAGCGGACTTTGACAGCTAATGTAAATATATGGAAAGCTTCCTAAGTTGTGCACAGTTTCAATTAACACCTTAGAATTGTAAGAGCATATCTCTATAGATTAACAATGTTCCATTAATTTATAGTTCTCCATTGTATCTTACTTCGTCTAAGCCTCTGTACAAATATAGGTATATATACGTATATGTATGTATGTATGTATGTATATATATATATATATATATATATATATTATATATATATATATATATACATATATGTATGTATGTGTGTGTATACATACATACATAATACACACACACATATATATATATATATATATATATTCATGTGTGTGTATTGCTGTATTGAAGTGTGTATATGTATTTCATACACATATACACACACACACATGTATATATATATATATATATAAACAGTGTCTCTTCGAAATCTGACGATCACTTTATCTCCTGCGATATCTTCTCTTTCGCTCTCTCCCCCCAAATGAAATCACGAAAGTATTTCCCAATTCATCAATCATATCTGATAGCTGATGACAATTAAATTGATTTTTCGTTGGTCGTAAATTGTTTGTATTTTACTATATTACTTTAGATTTTAGATTTACTTGTTTATATTTCATTTTATTTTAGAACAGAGTTTGCTTTTTGTTATGCTTTCTTTTTGTTCTTTCTCTCTTTCTCTTTCTGTCTCTCTCTCTTTCTTCTGCTTTTCTGTTTTCTTTTCTTTTCGCACGCTGCATAATAATTTCCGCTATACGTTTCATTTTATGTTGCATTATTGTTGTGTAATGTTTTATTTTGAAATGCCAAAGTTGGATGGGCGTGAGGAAGTACATGCCCATTCAGTTACGTTTCGGTGCATGATCTACAATTTGAAGCAGTTAGAGCATAGGGAGAATATAGATCAAAGCAGCAGTAGCAGCTGGGTCAAGATTAAGGGCAGTTGCAGCAGCAGCAGCAGCTCAACTGGCAGAATATGAAAAATTACAATTCGAGCTGAAACCTAATGCGGATTCAAGCGGAGACGAAACAATATAGATTTAGTGTGCTTCCTCCACTAGATACGGACAAACCTATTTGGAACAGTACAAAGCATTGTATGTTATGCTTGTTGACTGTACAAAATGTTCAACAATTTAAAATCTGACCTGTTGCTAGTTCTCATATGGACGTTCGCTAAATATTATTGTACGGCAGTTTGTTAAATAGTATTACTTCAGTAAAATCATTTCCAACTCAAACTGTTGGTGATCTAATAAATAATTTCAATTCATTTTGTTTCATCCCTTGTATTTTAAAATATTATTTGTTTCTTTGGCCGGTATTCTGTGTTAAAATCTTGGTAGCATTAATATTTTTTCAGGTTTCTCAGTAGCCAACAACTACAAACATACATATTTCAGGTTCAGTATTTTAATATCTACCAATTTGCATTTAATGTTGAATTGGCGAACTGCTATTTTAGTGTGCTGATCAGATTTATGTCCGAGATATATAATATACTTTCTGAAATAGACGAATTTTAACGAAAAAGTTTTCAATGAGTTCTTTACTTTTTTTATACATGAATCATGTATGCATGGAAATGTCTATTCCTGCTGAAAAATATTGTCTCAGAATTAATTATACCAAAGTCTATATATGCGTATGTAAGTTTGCATATGTAGACACACACACATACACACACACACACACACACACACACACACAAACACACCCACCCACACACACACACACACACGCACACACATTTTGCTTGTATATACGTTTATGCATGAATTCAAATAAATATTTGTTCAATCATATAATTATACTATCATATTATGGAGACAACTTGAGATATGTCATTGATTTAGACGTCATTATAAAAATAAAATACTTAGGTAAGAACAATCCATTGCTATTTATATATTAGAAAATCGGAATTAATGATTCTGGCTGCGCAGTAGACTGAATAAGCTGACTAAATCGTTAAAGAGTCTAAAATAACGAGCTGCGTATTAGTTCAAAATCATTACGTCCTGAGTTAAAGTCACACCGTGATTAACTTCATTTTTATCCCATAAAGATTGATAATATAAATTACGTTTCAAGTATAGAAGTCCCCTTGTAATTGCTAACGTTTTACCCAAACTGGCAAATACTATTCTTCAATAGCGTTATTATGTGCTTTCAGTGAACGATTTAGCCAAGCCCTGAGGTTCTCCTGTACTTCCTGTTCTCTTGCTTTGCTTTACATTCTGTTGTAATGTAATATGTGTGCATTATCTAACGTTGTGAATTTCCTGATGCTGCGTATAATTTGTAGTCGGAGAGTTTAGTTAATTAGTTGTTTGTGTCAGTTTTAATAATTTCAAAGGCACTCATTACAGAAAATGTTTCTTCTCTTAATCTCAACATTCCGGTTATCCCTATTTTCATTCCTTTATATTTTGGTAATTTTTCCGTTTTTAAAAGATGCCTTATCGTCAATTTGAAATAAGAAAGCGATTGAGAAGCATATTGTTCTCGGTGGCATTTATCAACAATATCGTTTCCAGTAGCCTTAATCTGTATGGAATATCATATTCGACACAATGCTAGATGTGTTTATCTATTCTGTTCTATGATTGTTTGATAAGTATAACATAATTTCCTGCATAAAAATAACTTCTGTACTCTTATGCCTGATTTTCTATTCACTTAAACTTATTACTGAGACAGCTAGATTATTGAAATTTATAACTTTATTTCTGATATTTAGCTCTGTCATATGTATTAATCTAAAACGCTTATATAATTTCCTAGAATTTTGTTTTTCGAATATTTGTGTGTATATTAATCAGTTTATCTTATTGATACTTAAATATTTGTTTTGATTGTGTCTGATGTAGCTCTCTTATCTTATATGATTATTATTGGATCTTACGAGAGGAAAAATATTTTATCCTTTTATAGTTCGGTATCGTGTTATTTCTCTGTTGTAATTGTTTTATGAAGAAGCTAGGGTACAGAATTTGTAGGATTATTAGAAGGCCAGAAAACCATCTTGCGATATTTAGTTTGATCTCTTTATGCCCAGTCCCTAAGAAACTCCGTGGTCGAGATAGATTTCTATAATCGGGTATTAATATCAAAATTCACCGCCGAGTACTGTAATTGATGTATTCGACTGCACCTCGCACCGTATTTATTTTCTACTGCTTATATGAGAAATGTTTACCATTGTAATCGTGGTGGGTAACAGAATTAATAGAACAGTGAACAAAATCTGCCCGTCTTCATTTTGAGTTCAAGTATAGCTTGGTCAAAATTCTCTTTCATCAAACACTTACTAATATAAGTAATTGTTAAACATTGGGATCGACTATATCGAGTACACTATTTCTCAAATCTGTACCTTTGTGATTTATGACAAGTTATATTCATTTTAAAATATATTATATTAACCTTAACCTTGTCAGATTAAACTCTGAGTAACTTATTCTTAGACTAAAGAATTTGTTTTGATTTCTCAATGGCTTTTATTTGAGAACAAACTAAATGTATAAAAAGTATTCATCTTCCAGTAAAACATTAATTTATCATTTCTAGTTCACAAAATATCCGAAAATAGAGCATAATGTTCATATGGATTAAGAGCTATACACGGTGAATTCTCCAGTCAATAAATCACAGACAATGTACAAGCGAAGTCAGCCGTTGTAAATGTCTATGTACGAATGATGGAATGATTATTAATTGAGAATCTGTGTGAAGGTATGGAAGTGTTGTTATAGAATTGATCTCGCAAATACACCGTTCTGAATTCGACCCCACTGCACAGCAAATTGTCGAAGGGAGGCAACTTCAGTAGACAATAACTATATATATATATATATATATATATTATATATATATATATATATTATATATATATATATATAATATATATATATATATATATATATATATACTAAGATAGAAAGAGAAAGAAAGAGAGATAGAGAAAGAAAGAAAGAAAGAAAGAAGAAAGAAAGAAAGAAAGAAGAAAGAAAGAAAGAAGAAAGAAAGAAAGATTGATATAGTTTAAATGCATGACATGCAACGATTTAATAAAAAAAATTCTGTATGTTCAATTATACTCCAAAATGATGGTCCTAAAAAGCTTAATTTGAGCTACATACATTTCGTTCTACGGCTTAGTCATTGGTTGTAATATCCGGAAAGAACACATACGGATTGCGTGAAGCCAAAAAATGAATTTATACCAATTTTCATGTCTTTACTATAAGTTTCTCCAGAATAGTAAATGTTCCTGCATCACGTATGTAAAAGATCATTTGCATGGGTATGCGGGTGTATGCGAATCTATGTTTGTGTGTATGTGTGTATGTGAGTAATGTAAATGTCTATGTGTATTCTATTCACATATAAATATACGTCTATTTAACTATTCAAGAATATCAACATATATTCAATTCTGCTGTTGGTAATTCATGAATGCGAGCACGGTGGATGATGTAGACTTTGACTTTTCTTTTCTAATGATGCTTTGCTTTTTATTGTTGAATATTTTCTTCTTGGTTACTCGTATTTTAGAAATATTCATCGACAACTTTTTTGCTAGGCATTTATGTGTATGTATGTATGTATGTATGTATGTATGTATGTATGTATGTATGTATGTATGTATGTATGTATGTATGTATGTATGTATGTATGTATGTATGTATGTATGTATGTATTGTGTATGTGAAAATTATGCATATAGACAGGTAAGCAGTTAAGCCAGTCAGCAGAGCAATTAGGTATATCTTGTCATCAGAAATGCATTTTAACAGTGATTTGCCCGTTGAAAATCTAAAATCAACGTCTCTTGTATTCATACAAAATAACTATTAAAAGCATAAAATAAACTAACTATAAAATATAATCAAACTTTATAAAATATCCATAAAAGTCGTTCATGTAAAAGGCATCATATAAAATAACTAAAATATAAACACGTGCTGATCATAATATTATCGGTTCAATTTATAGACAGTGACTTTGAGCACAGTGATTTGTGCATTCATAGCTTCATTCTCCTAAAGTGTAATGAGTGTCAGCAGCAATTGTTGCTGTCGTCTCTCCCTCCAGCTGTGATATTTTAAATATTAAGGTGTTTCACACGAAATGTCGCATTTTAAATTACTTGTTATTCCAGTCATTAAAAACTCAATTACGTATACCTTGCATTTAATCTTGACTCGACTCTTTTTCTTTCCCAACGATGTTGCTATACAAAATTCGTACCCACAGACCTTATGAAAATGATAACAACGAAACTATGTTGAGTATTTTCTCGTATGAGTGCAAACTGAGTCGCCTTGTCACAGAAGGAATATCAAGTGGTTTTGTTCAACCGGAAGTGTTCGGAGATGGTTCCTAAGCTCTTGTTCAGGAGATGATAGCCTTGAAAATAAACCAAGGGGTAGTCCAAAATCAGTTGTTCGGCATGATGGATTAAATGCTTAACAGATAGGTTTGTTCTACATAAGCTGAACGAGATGAAAAAAAAAAAGCCAGAAAAAAATAGACGCCCCGAAGTGTGCTTCTTATTGCTTTCTCGACTGGAAAAAGACCCCTTTTGCATCAAATCATTACTTGTGATGAGAAATGGATACTCTTTGACAACAGCAAGAGAACAGGACAGTGATTAGATGCAGGAGAGTCACCTAAACACTACCCTAACCCACCATTGCACCCTAAAACGTTAGTGATCACTGAATGGTGGTCTGCAAAGGGAGTTACTCATTATTCATTTTTGCAACAAGGAAATACGGTAACAGAAACATCGAATTGCCAGGAAATTGATTTTATACATGAGAATTTGAAAAAGAAGCAACCCAGACTAATGAATAGAGATGGCTCATATTTACTCTACGACAATGAACGTCCTCACACTCCTCAAGCTACTGTCCAAAAGTTGCAAAGCCTAAATTATGAGATTTTGCAATATCCTCCCTATTCCCTTGATATCTCTGCTATTGATCATCACTTATCTAAGCATTTCGGGTTTTTCATAAGCAATAAAACATTCTTAAATAATAGAAGCTTTTTAGAAGCTAAAGATGATCTTTTTTTTTAAAGATGGAATATATGACATAGAGAAACGTTGGCTAAACGTCATAAATGAACATGGATCATAATTTGATTAAATAAATCAGTTCTCTAACAACTCCGAAACATTTTAATGTTACCTTTTAAATATTTAATGTGAAACAGCCTAATATTTCGCTGGGTCAAGTTTAAGTGGGTTGATATGAGGAAAATGCATACTCGCCACAAAATATGCACGTAAGACAATTTCTGAAAGCATGTTAGATGTTACGAAGACATCGTTTGCCCCCAAATAACAATTGTTGTACTGTACTTACTTCATAATAAAACTTCGATGTATTGAATCTCGTTACGTAAGTGTGGGGCATCAGAAGTCTTATAGTAAAAGTAAAGTTCCTTCCCGAGTCATACAGACTCATAAGGCCGGTTTCCAGATTCCCATGGCATATAAATTCTCTACTTGGAAGGGAACGCTGCTCTGTTGCAGGTTATTCATTTTTGCGAGCTGAGTGGACTGGAGCAACATGAAATGAAGTGCTTTGCTCAAGAACACAACACGTTTTCGGTCCAGTAATCGAAACCACAATCTTACCAACATGAGTCCAACACGCAAACCACTAAGTCACTTCGGAAGTCTTATACGGTCTGGTAAGTTCTCAAGTGTATATATGACGCCTTCATACCTCATTAGTCGAGCACGAAAGTCAGCTAACACTTAATTCTTCTGAAAGATTAGAAGAATATTCCTATACATTCATATGTAATTAATACAGAATTAGATCCCGGATTCAATGGCAAGTGTAGAAGTGTTGTTTAGGGAGGAACATCTAGACTACTTGTGATTTTCTCGGTTACCATCTGTAGTTCTTTTAGTCCTCTTGAAGGATTCGAACTCGGTAATGTAAGCTTACAAGTTACGAGCATCTTGTGAACGTTACAATGCTTTAGGTGTTTTTAACGATGAGCTTCCCCAGACAATATGGTACATATTTAGAAATATATATGCCAACTGTTACATATTCTTCAAACGTTTACGGTCTAGTATTGCATACTAACAAAGCATTATTCTTTACTTGCAATGACGTCAGAATAGTTATATCTATTTACAGTAGCTGTGTCCATTATTTTTGCCTTTTCATTATTTGATATAATGCTATTTACATGTGGCAGCTACTTCAGACATCATTTATTGCTATAGAAATATGTGTTGTTTAATGTTTGGTTGTATTTTATTATTAATATCAAAATTGCATTCACATCAATATACTTTGCTCTCGTGTAATATTATACAGCATGTTTTATGTTTAGTTACTCTTTAGTTACCTAATTCTTATTTAAGTTACTGTACATATTACAAAGTTGAACTGTTTAATACAAATGGCAAAACAGAAATAGTTTGCATACGGAGGCAACATAAACGAATATCTAATAAAAATACTGTTAGTGTGAAGTTGAAAAAAGAAAACAAAAGCTACAACAAAATCTTCTGCGAGCTCATATGAAAACAGCCTAATAAAATTGTATAGCGATGTGAATTAATGTCTAACGTAATTGTTGTTGCCATCAAACTGGAAAACTTACACGGGCAGACATGAAAATGTCTTAATGCAATTCTTTATCTGCAATATCCTTCTATCAGAGGAACTTCTCTAAGCAAGATTGCAAAGATATTTATTTATTCCTATTTTGAAACTAAGTTAAACTGTATAACAGAGAAATATTTTGGCATATACAGAAACAAAATTTCTGTGCAAAACAGAGTTCATTCAATTAAATTAACCGTAGTATTTTACTGGTATTTGTGATATAAATCTCTGATCTATGAAATCTAAGGTAGAAACTGTGTACATTGAGAAGAAAATATTATTATTAAAGGTTTAAATACCATAATACTTTTTGTTTTGTTGTCGAGAACATATTTGAAAATACAACACTTCCATAAATATAGGGTCTTTAATGTTTTGAGCAGACACTGTTCCGCACATACATAAAGACACACTCGTGCGCTTATTTACGCACACGCGCACACTCATACACCCAATCACACAAACACACCACACGTACACTCATACATATTAATGTATAAACATAGCTTGACTTGAAAAAAACCAAGAATAATGAAATGTGCTGGCTACATTTTATGAATTTCTGTCACTTGCAAACTCACTGGGTTTACGAAGCCAATGTAGACACTATCGGAGCGATTGCATTGGAAATTCTGCTCTGGGTTTAGTTCTGAAGTTTTAAGGCTCTCACTTTTTTCTTTTTTTGTAAGCTATAATAACTGTAAGCTATCGTAAATTCCTGACAATGAGCAAAGTAATTTCCTCTGAATACCCTTGTACATATTCTTTGATGACTGTAATCTCACAGTGATCAGTGGAGGCTTTGCTATATAACAAAATTCTGCACTGATAATGACCCTACATAGTGAACGCATTCAACATAAACAAAAACAAACAAACAATCATAGCAAAACATAATACTGAATGGTTCCGAGAAATGATCATTCCCGGTTGTCATCGAGGAGATGTCACTGAATAATGCGGCGATTCATCCCATAAGGATGTACCCGAAACAGTTGTGAAGAGAATCAAATTCTGGCGGTCAATCTTATCAAAGCATTTGACCGATATAAGTTGATGAGGACCCAAACCGTAGATCCATCTGGGATGTCGTATGATTACACATCAGACTACCGACGAAGGTGCCAACCTATCTACTAACACCTTGACCAAAAGTTTGAAGAGTTATGGTCTGTAAATTATTAACATGGTCTCCTTTCATAGTAGTGCTACTGGTCCTCGGCTAAAAGTACTGGAGGTTTTCCCTTCTGCTGCTAGTTGCCAAAGATATCTGTCAAAGGGTGTAGATAAAATCTGGTGTAAAAATAGACCAAGCCCATAGAGTAGGCCTACTTACTCAAGCGATGTGCATGTAGCAGTCAGTTACCGTAACTCAGTGATTGTTATCACCATTTCGCAACACTTCAATTGTCGAGAGTCATAGTAACCGATCGAGGCAGTCATTGAAGTTCATCTTCGGCTTCAACTCACAACTCGTTCGGAATATTCAAGAAACGTACTGCTGAAAGGTCGTACATATATATTTGGGCACGAGTAGCATACAATTATCATAATCTGTCAAAGACTAATTTGTAGCATGGAAACGACATCGCGGCTTCTGTGCCTCGCGCAACCATCAAATGTCATTAGTTGGTTCGTATCTTAGCGTACACACCTTAATTCCGAGAATACACTAGTAATCTCTTGAGGATGAGCCATTTGTTGTTGATACCCTTCTCTGTGCTTGCTTAAAAAATTTTCAGATACGATTTCAGTAGTATTTGCGTGTTACGAAGAATGCTTTCATTTTCCAGTATTCGGTTTCTTGCATTAATGACTGTGTTGATCAACGTCTTAGTTCACAAATTTGTGGTATATATAGCCTCCGACTTTAAATCATGGACAACCTACACTATTTCTATCTACTGACCGACAGAAAACTTTGCTTAGATACAATTTAGAAGACCCAATACGGTTCCTCCGCGTTCACATTTGCACATTTAGGAAGTACCATCGGTACCTGTCAGGCAATTTAAAATGTCTGAGGAGGTTTGCAAAGCTAGCGAATCCTCCTCGCATATCAGTTAGCCCTATACAGTCCAAGCTGCATACATGACATTTTTGCAATCATCCACTGAAACAAAATCCAAGGCATTTTTGACAAAGATTACAGTCATCTAAAACAAATCTTGCCGCCTCACTCACATTGTGGGATAAACGGTTATCAGTCTGAGAGTATGACCTGGTTTCCGTTGCTGGTCACCTCCATTACCACTAACTTACCTGGTGGATCAAGAAAGACAGCTTTTATTGTGAGTTCCAGAGAATTCAGAAACGACTCAGTTACCCTGCCTCCCAATCTTGATCGACTTAGTGATAGGTGCTCGTAGCCGAGTACGATAAGAGTGAACTCTAGCAAATATTCCAGTCTGTCTGTTGACCTCTACATTTATGCCCATTGGTCTGTGACCGTTGTGCTGATGGCACTGCTGGAACGAATTTTCGTATCTCTCTGATATTTGTTGTGTTTTTAACACAACATGTCCATAACAGATGCCATCACAGGATAAATTCCACAATAATTGTTCTATTAAAGCTTTGTTTATGTTAAGTATGATACACAGATGTCTACTTTAGTATTATTGCTTGTAATTCTGTTACAACGCCAGCAATTTTGAAGGGAAGGTGTTAGTCGATACCTTGTACGTTATTTTATCGACGCTGGAGGGATGAAAAGCCAAAGTTGACTTCGGAGACATTGAACGAGGACGTAAATAATCAGATCAAATACCACAAAGCAATTTATTTGGCGCTCTAGCGATTCTGGCAGTCAAATAGCATTTAATAGAAACGTAATTCGAGTACAGGAGAAAGGACAAGGGTTAAAGAAGGTAAAACTAAATTGAACAGTGTAGCTGATAAGATTATCAGTAAAATAGTTGAAACATCAACACATAACTCAGTGGCTCGTATCACCTTTTCTCAACACTCCTTTGTCTAGTGTCACAGCAGTCAATCGAGGCAGCGATTGAAGCTCATCTGCTCTGGTCCACCACTCGTTGTATCTACCGTCCCTTACCGTAACTCAGTGATTGTTATCACCTTTTCTCAACACTTCCGTTGCCAGTATTTGACATATCAACATATTGATATTAGCAGGTGTGAACGAAGTTGCGGAAACGAACGGTCAAATACAGGTCAGCCGGTACCTCATAGGGAGCCTCAGATGATGAAGTGTAAAGGGCCTTGAGGAAATTCTTATGATACTGGATCGGTGAGAGTCGAGTAAATTACAGGAAAATGAAGAGAATTGTAGATCAAAGCAAACGTATCATATAAGGATAAAAGAAATCAGGAAAACGATAGAAAAAAATAAAGTGTGTCCCACTCCATTTTCATTTATTGTATTTGGCATTACTGTGAAATCTATTAAATCTTAAATTGACTACTGTGACACAGCTACTGTGTCTTCAACTTCGTTTGTTCATAGAATATCCTGAAGTCAGGTATATTTCACTCCTCCCTACTAGCATGTAGAAAGTACGAACTTTTACCATGAGTATAAACAAAAGTAATGTTATACGGGATAGAAGAATATCGAGATTTGAACCTTACATTGAATATAGTATGCAGTCGCGCACGTCATCATTTTTTTTATTGTCACTTCCGTATGTACATATATTGAATTGTTCATGATATGAGTAGAGAACGGCAATTAATTTACGCAAATCTATGCCTTCACTGGGGTATAATTCTGGTCGAATAATGATCACAAATCAGCTCTTTAACCCTGGTTATTCTTATATTACTGATATATGGATCGGACATTTTAAAAGCAAATTCTATTATATATTTACCGTTATATTTTACCGAACAACTAGACATATAGGCTATTGTTTGTAATTCATGGACACTGACAATTCGAGTGTTCCAGCAATTGTTACGAATACTCAAGTTCATATATGTGTAAGTATATCTAGACTCCATAAATGAGCAAATATTCATCCCTGATCTCATTATAGTTGGTAGAAACAACAATTGTTTTATCGGTTGGCTGATATGAGCACCGATCAACAAACAATTCAGTTCCCTGATATCCAGCGGCTTTGCCTAGTCTCAAAGTTTCCGCTACATCAGGCTGGTGAGACACAACATATCGAAACACGGCTGGTCCCAGTATGCTGCTCATCAATGCGACAAGTGTGTTGAGCTAACGTTTGACTGCAGCAGAGAAGTTATTCTCCTAAGACATACACTACAGCGCCTAGCATATTTTAAGTTTGAAGCCGCCCAGGCATATTAAGACTAAGCATACTAATATTCATTCATAATTTACTTTTTGAGCAGTAATGTATATGCAAAACACTTTACTTTGATTCTGATGAAAGCAAGTAATTCGTTGACGGTGATTTGGCTGCTACAGTAGACATTTCATGTGATCTCTTGGAAAAGTCTTCTTTGCATTTTACACACACGTATTTCTTACATTTCTTTTGTTAATTTATCAAAAGAGACTATTACTAACTCTATTCAAATCATTTTAAGTATCTTACCATAATATACATATACAAAGTTATATCAAAATGTTATCGTTCTCTGTCTCTCTCGTTTTAATAATAATTTTCTTTAGTGTTAACATGCAAGAGAATAAAGCATCAGATTTTGACAGAGATAGATAGCGCAGGCAACATATAAATATGAAAACATAGCTGAAGATTTCGCTGAAGCAGTCAAGATGTCGCTATATAGGCAGCGGTGGGTTTGAAATCTAGTAATGCTTGAAAGGTTTGGAACAATTCTGCTTTTACTATCCTAACAACAACTAAGATAAAATGGTTGCAGATAGGAATATTATTCAAGATTTGCATTTGCCAACAAATATATCATTAGCCATATTTTATTTGTCAGAAACAATCACGCGATACCGTTCTTTAAATTATCTGTATAGAATACGCGATCAAGACGTGGAGGAGAGGTATGTCTTAACTTCAGACAGTATATAGATAAAACGAAATGGGTGCGTGCATATATATATAAGTATGTATGTATATATATATATATATATATATATATATATATATATATATATATATATATATATATATATATATATATATATATATATATAAGTATGTATGTGTATATATATATATATATATATATATTATATATATATATAAGTATGTATGTATATATATATATATATATATATATATATATATATATATACACATACATACTTATATATATATATATATATATATATATATATATATATATATATCAAAGTGAAAGTGTGCGCAAGTGTACATGCATACGTGACAGAGGTAGATAGAGGGACAGAGAAAATCCTGAAGCAATTGATAGGGACAGTAGACCAGAGAAGGAAGAACGATAAGAATAAATGGAAGTTAAGACTGTCTCATAAACGGAAGATTAGAAACTATGTGAATTAGAGAGGTGCACTCTGTGCTTGAATAACAACAACAATAATAATAATCCTTGCTATTATAGGCACAAGGCCTAAAATTTGGGGGGAGCAAGTAATGTTATCGACCCCCAATACTGAACCCGTATTTATTCCACCGACCACGAAAAGATGAAAGGGAAAGCCAACGTCGCCGAAATTAGAACTCAGGGCGTAAATACAGACAAGATGCTACTAAGTATTTGTCTGCAATTTCGAGACATGCGGAAGTCGATTACATCAATAGATATTTATTTTATCGACCCCTAAAGGATGAAAGGCAAAGTCAATCTCGGTGGAATTAGAACTCAGAACATGAAGATAGACGAAATGCCGCTAAGTATTTTGCCCGGCGCGGTAAACATTCTGCCATATCACGACCTTAATAATAATAATTATCTTTTCTTAGGGGAGGGGACTAGTCGATTACATCGACCCCAGTGTTTTTTTTTTGGTACTTATTTATCGACCGCGGAAGGATGAAATGTAAAGTCGATCTCGATGAAATTTGAACACAGGACGTGAAGACGGGCGAAATGCCGCTAAGCATTTTACCCGGCGCGGTAACGATTCTGCTATCTCGCCGCCTTAATAATGATAATAATAATAATAATAATAATAATAATAATAATAATAACAACAATAATAATATAATAATAATAATAATAATAATAATAATATAATAATAATAATAATATAATAATAATAATAATAGTAATAACAATAATAATAATAATAATAATAATAGTGGTTTCCAATTTTGCCACAAGCGCATCGACCCAGTGTTTAACTGGTACTTTATTTATCGGACCTGGAAGGATGACGGCAAAGTCGATCTCAGCAGAATTTGAACTCAAAACGTTTAAGATGGACGAAATGGTTAGCTGTATTTTGGCTGTCTAACCAGCAATTTTGAGTGGAGGGAAATTGTTTTTATCGCTCCTAACTTATGTTTTTGACCCATAGGATAAATGACAAAGTTCACTTCGGCGGTATTTGAACTCAGATTCATTAACCCTAAAGACATGCCACCAAGAATTTTTCCGACGTTGCTCCTGATCATGTTCATGAGTGGTGACAGTGGCGGTCCTGGTGAGGAGAAGAGGAAGGAGAAACAGAATGATTCACTAAAATCCATCAAATCCACATTATCGATATTACAAAAAAGTTACAGATCAACAAAAGGAAGACGTAAAAACGAACACTCATTCCAAAGATCCGATCTTCGAAGGCAGATCAAATGCGAATAATACGAGGGAGAGTCAAAATTTATTTGCGCTCTTGTTTTTTCACTGTATTTACATAAAAGTAGGGGATAAACAAGTACGTCATTTTTCTGTATAGTCTCCTTTCTTTCCGTTGCACTAGGTCAAGCGGTCTACAAGCTTGCGTATTCCTCCAAGAAGGTTTTCGGTCGGTCGTGCAACCATTTATACACCGTTTCCTTCACATCTTCATCCGTAGGAAATCGATGGTCACGTAAACCATCTTTGAGCGGTCCAAAGATATGATAGTCGGAAGGGGCGAGATCTGGGCTGTAGGCAGGGTGTACCAGCACCACAAAACCGAATTGGTTTGTGGTTCCAACAGTCTCGACGGCCAGGTGTAGGCGTGCATTGTCATGCAACAACAAAATTTCTTCTACACTAGGCTTCGGCGTTTGATGCAAATTGCTAGCGTCAGTTTGCTGGCCAGCAAAGCACTGTATCTTGCACTGTTAATGGTTCACCCCTTTTCCAGGTAGACTTCCAGGCCCTTTTGAGTAACAAAAACATCACCTTTCCCGCAGAAAACTGAATCTCGAATTTCTTCGTCGCTGGTGAGCCAGGATGTTTCCACTCCATACTCTGTCTCTTGGATTCTGTCTCATAATGATGGACCCACATTTCACCTCCTATGACTATTCTGCTAAAACATTCTTCGCTCTCGTTTTTGTAGCGATCGAGTAAGCATTGACAGACTGCAAGACGTTTTGCAGTAAGCTCTCATGCCTTCTATCTTGCACAGACTTTGTGGAAGTCGAATTCATCGTGGGTGATTTGATAGGCAGAACCATGACTGATCTGCAGCGAACGAGCTAGAAGTCGGATCACTGATCTCTGTACA
This sequence comes from Octopus sinensis, assembly GCF_006345805.1. Classification (NCBI taxonomy): domain Eukaryota; kingdom Metazoa; phylum Mollusca; class Cephalopoda; order Octopoda; family Octopodidae; genus Octopus; species Octopus sinensis. The sequence continues at coordinate 42,619,327 of NC_043000.1, forward strand.
TCTTAGGTTCACATTGCTAGTAGAGCGCCCATACTTACACTGTAAAGCCAGAAGGAAAGATGGCGCAATCAGACTCAAACGTAGATCACGTGACCACAATAGTACTGACTATAAGCACGTATGCGCAGAAGGCAGTGTGACAATAATAATTATACGCTATGGCGAAAGTGCCGATTACTTTTGATGGTGGCCCTGCCACTCCATCACGAGTTCAATGTAAACCTCATGGTAGACTGGTTTTAAGGAAATGGACTGTCACGTCTAGCAGTTCAAACGATCATATTGAGTCTCCTTCTGTTCACAGCAGCTGCTACAGTGGTAGTAGTAGTAGCAGAAGTAGTAATAGTAGTAGCAGTAGTAGTAGTAGTAGTAGTAGTAGTAGTAGTAGTAGTAGTAGTAGTAGTAGTAGTAGTAGTGGTAGTAGAAGTAGTAGTGGTGGTAGTAGTGGTGGTGGTGGGTTAATGTTATTTGCCATTCTTTTCACAACGCGGTACGTTTCTATAACTGTAACTATGTTGTTATCGCGGCGTGATAAGGAAAATTCTCCCCAGATAAAGTAGAATATTATTTGCTGCTAAGCGCCAGTAGGATAAGCGCAATCCTCTTGTTTTTATTAATTCACATTTAAGAAACGTAATCATTACTATACAGCATTTTTCAAAATAAAATTCAGTTACCTGAGCCTATTGGAGTTATCACCCTTTTTCTTTCATGCATCCAGTAGCAGCCCTTGCTATGATAAGCCATTTTTAGCTCTTAACGTGATGACTTATGAACAAGGGGATTCCATCTCTAACTATCACGACTTTTTTTAGGTCATAGAACATATATGAAAATTATAAATTGAAATCTGTGACTTCAAGGGAAAGAGATTTCACTGTTATTTCAGATAGCTTGGACGACTGCAAGAAGCTTCCTCACTGACTCCTCGGTAGCCATATTAATTTTGATGGTAACATCTTAGTTGTGAATGACATTTTCTTGTCTTTCTTTTTTAATTTTATATTTCATATTTACGAAACTATTAGATGTGATAATAATTCGATTATTTCTATAGTACTTATTTATTTATTTATTAATTAATTTATTGTTATAACTATTCCATTGTTTCGCATTTTATTGAATAACTCAAATTTCTTATCAATTTTCTTTCACACAGCTTCATCAAACAGCTATTGCAAGTCTTATCAGGTATTAAATTCTTGAAAATGTTTATTTTCAGAGCAGACGTGGAAAATGCGGGGAGAAACTAATATAATGAAATTTTGAACGTTTTCTCTTTCACAGTTTTCAAAGATATACTTATCACACTTCTGTTCTTTTTTTCCCTACTTTTCTTTATTCTTTCTTTTTATCTATCTACTTTCCTTTCTTTCTGCCTCTATTCATCTGTATTCACTCGAAGTAGAGAGAAGAATTGATTTTTATGCTGGGATATAAGTTAGTGGAATATTCAGAGAGGACTTATTAATAACTAGTGTAATCTACTGCGATTAAATGGAAAGCTTATTATAGGGAAAGTGTGATAGTTATCACCGGAACAACAGCGGAGCACAATTAATATTGAAGACGAAAACCATCAGCTTTTTCTGAAGTCTACTACGATCAAAAGGTATTTTTGTTTTGTATTCCTTCATTTAAAAAAAAAAACTTCAATGGCCGTATGCATACATACGTACGTACATCCATTCGTTCATTCTTTCATTCATTCATTCCTTCATTCATTCGTCCGTTCATACATACATATATACATACATACATACATATATACATATATACATACATTAATTACTACTTACATACGGCGAGAATTCATTCATGCATATATATGTGTGTATGCATATGCATGTGCGTGCGTGTATGTGTGTGTTTGTGTTTGTGTGTGTATGTGTGTATATTTGTGTGGTGTGTGTGCGTGTGTGGATACTTATGTGCTTATATTGTATACACATTAAATTTAATTAATAAAAAAACACTGCCTGCTCATATCTATCTATCTATCAATCTATCTATCTATCTATCTATTTATCTATCTATCTATCTATCTATTTATCTATCTACCTATCTATCAATGTTCCTGTCTGTCTGTCTGTCTCCATCTCTCTCTCTCTCTCTTTTACACTCTCTCCCTCTGTATATATATATACAGAATGCATGCATAGATAGATGAGTGTGTATACACACACACATATGCCACACACAGAAACTCACACACAAGTACACATACACCCACATATATATTCCTGATTCTTAATCCAGAAAAGAAACGATGAGCTATTTCTCAAACAATAAAATGATAGCTGAAACATTAGAGATAGTTCAGACTACTTTTGAGTGGCGAAACATAGATAGACACAAGCATACATCACATTCACTCACACACACCTGCTCTTTCTCAAAAATAACAAGTTTACATAAAAGCATTTTCTAATAACAGAAGTACAAATTACATTTTTTTTTAAAGGATAAATGTATGCACTTAAAACTTCTTTTGTATAATTGCTTACAGTTTGAAATGGATTGACTGCGTTGGGAAATTATAAATATATTTCTTAAGGTTCCTGTCTATCTACGTTTTCATTTACCAGTCCTTTCGTTTCACTATGAATAGAATCGAAGCCATGAAGGGAATGTCATTACCACTCATCCGGCTAGAAACAGCAACCAAGTCTATCTTAAAAACAGACGGCTATATTTGTTAATACATTGTTCAAAATATAAAAAAGGAGGGATGGCGATAGCAGGAATCTCTATGAGATTTGGACTACATGAAACGACAATAATTACAACTAAAGTAATAATGAATTTGAAACAATGAACCTAATACACAGTTGTTTCCTTGCGATATACCAAATTACCGTTGGACAATTTTTATTGTGTATATTACCATAAATTCACATATATTTGATGAAATTCCAGAAACGCCTTGCAAGATTTGGTTACGTTATTTTTAGACTCTTTGTACAATTTCCCACCTGTTGCTGAGATTAAAACTGTGTAGCAATCAAGTGTATAACGACACCAGCACATGTTCTTGTTATATACACTTGAATGCAGTACCCCAGGATAACTATGGTATAAGTATAAAACCAATAAATCGATGAAAGAATACATTAAAAGCATGCATGGATTTACTTGATGTAATCAGCCGGTTGGAAAATCAATAAGATCAGCACAGTCGAAGTCAACTGTATCGCATGTGTTTTCAGGGTTGATAAGGTACCAGTCTAAGGATGTGTAAGTGTTGACACATTGGAAGAGATTCCATGCCGTCTTTTATCCGATATTTTGTACCCTGACTTCTTAAGAGGTAGCTATAATGCGTTTCCTAGATTAACGCCATCTGATATTGAAGTTCAATCAGTTGCAAACATTCCGACCAGATCTCCGATTAAGAATACTATTCTACCTTACTCAAACCAGAGTCTCTGACAAGGGAAAAAAGTAATGGGTACTGCCTTCGATCCTGTCTTAACGTTAAAGAAAATTTAGAAACACTTGCTTCAATATAATGAAATATTCATATGAATGAAATGCCCCAGAATGATCATCATCCCATAACTGAAACTAGTGAAAGACTCGAAGAATAAAGAAGCACACACACAAGGGTATTTATACCTTGCAGAACCCATCTATCTTCAGGCGTGACCACAGCCATTTGTTTTCTATTTCTTCCTGAAGAAGAGAAAGAGAGAGAGAAAGAGAGAGAGTGGGGGAAGAAAAAAGGAGAAGTATAAAAATAGTGAAACCAGAAACGTTTCCTGTACTGGAAAGGTGCAGGGCACCGAACAATGAAGGGCAATGTTTACTTCGGCGAAATATTAACTCAGATCACAAAGAGCCGGAACGAATACTGTAAAGACTTCGATCCGACGCTCCAAGAACTCCATTTGTTTGGTATTTATCAATGATTATAGGTAGTTATATACAACCCCACAGTGAAATTAGAACCCATGTTGCTTTGCTCATGATTTTGTGATGAAGATCATCCTTTTTCATTGTTATTTGACAATTCACGAAGAATCGTTATGTATTAGTAAATATCGATGAGAATGACCGAGTTGATTCTTATCCTACTTTCTCATGAGAATCTACTTTCACAATGAAATCAAATGCTGATACAAGCCAATAAAAGTGTCTCTATGTAGGAACACTTTAAACTATTAGAAATGGCAGTCAATTTTTCCAGTTACAATTCTGCCAGTTCACCATTCGAATAATGTCTAGCCCCGAACAAACGAGAGAGAATGTCAGAATGGTTTGAACTCAAAACTTATGAAGTTGAAACTAAATAACACAAGGCATTTTGCCGAACATTTGTAAGAATTTTGTCATTATAAAATTTGTAATAATTTATGAGCCAGTATCAAAACTTACATTTTCATGAAATACTTGACTGGTCGTCATTTTTCCCCCACATGAACCATAAGTTGATAACCTACATTCAATGATATTCCAAATATGATCACTGCCCTCATTTATATATATTTAAAATAGTACAGGTCAAGATATCATTAATCATTCAAAATCACCATAGGGTGTAAGTTCAGGTATATTTGGCTGCTGTTGTTGCTAAACTTTACCCACATTGGGAGCAAGAAATTCAGCAGAAACTGATAACATTGTAAATTTATACATCCTGATAGCATGAAAAACTACTTTCATTTCACTGTAGGTATTCATATGAACTTTCCATGTTTGGCAGTGTGATAAAACCATATAAAACTAGATACAGCGCTTACAGTCTTCCTTAAAATTGTGTCAAAATGTCAGAACCATTTCAACTTAAATGCAATACAACCCAAAATAAACTGTATGTTATTAAATTTTAATATATAATGTTGTATATTTGTCTTGAACTTTTATCAACATTAACAATAAAATATAATAATCTTTATTTAAAAATTGAGTTTTAGCGTTCTGCTGAAACGATATATCATCCTTCGTTTATAATATAGGTTATTAATAACTAACGAGTAAACGAATGGATAGGATTGATTTCTGTCTCCCGTGTTCATCTTAGTTAAAAGAGACAGGATATTTCAATAAAGTTTAATTATGCAAATGTTACTGTGGTTTCGTTCTCACATATCAAATTAAATTTGCGTTTACGAGACGGGACAAATTCTTTATTTACTTTGTGAAGAGGAGAAAGGCATCACAGAAATACACGTATACACAGGCACACGTACACAAGACACACATACAAGCCCACAAAACGCACATATGTATGCGTGAATATACATATTCAATTTTACATTAATGTATGTATATATACGCAGTTACATGTATATATACATGCATACACAGACACACACACACATATATATAACACATATATATATACATATATATTTATATATAATTATTAGAAATACATGTATATATATATACATAATTATTATAAATACATGCATATATATATATATATATATATATATATATATATATATGTATGTAAATGTACATGTATGCATCTATATATCTATATATCTATATATATGCACATACAAACTCACACACATGTATACATATATAGATACAGACTTTTAGATATATGCTTATACAAAACGATGCATACCGATACATACGCTCGACAAACACATTAGAAATATACACCTATACACATGCTTTTCCATATAGGATGCAAATATATGAAACTATTGATTGACACTCACATAGGACAGTCGTGATAGCAAGTAAGAACAAAACTTACAGAAAATAAACAAAAGGAAATAGGAAAGATAACTTCGCAAAACAAATGTATAAAACAGAAATAAGTTAAAATTACACGTTTACTATGACAGTAAAGAGGTATGTAAATAAATATTATTTGATATATATATATATTGTTATCTTCTCAGACATGAAAAAGGAAAAAAAAAGTTGGTTTGTGGATAATGTGACTGATACGGTGGAAGATTGATTGCGTGTTTTGTCGAAAAGATTTATTTAAAATTTTAGTTGTTTGGCTTATTGCTTCAAAACTTATTCCTTGGAATATCATTAAATTTAACTTACCCTCTTGAGAAATGTCTACCTCTGCGTGTATAGTGTATGTACATGCCTATGATCATGTATATGTGTGTTTATGGGTGTGTGTGTTTGTGTGTGTTAACATTTATTAAAACGAATCCTTCCGTGTTGTTTTCTTCTGATACTCATTGCCTCATACACCCCCTACACACACACGCACACACATACACTCACAGACACACACACATACACACACACTCACTAACACACACACACATACACACGCACACGCGCACACAAATACATATGCATATATCGTCGCATGTATCTACGGTTGTTAGAATAGGAAGATTCCGTAGTTTCGAGTTCTTCCCAAGTCAGTGTCACCCACAGTTTGTTGTTCGCTAAAATGCAGTGAATGAAATTTGGTAAACGGGGAGTGCATGCCATGTCATCGTACGAACACAAAAACGTACATGTATATATGTATGTAATATTCATACGGTCACACTTCATGAATATATATATATATGGAGGCGCGTAGCTCATGATCGTAAGATTGTGTTTTCGATTCCTGGACCGAGCGACGCATTGTGTTCTTGAGCAAAACACTTCATTTCACGTTGCTCCAGTCCCCTCAGCTGGAAAAAATGAGTAATGCTGCGATGGACTGGCGTGCCGTCCAGCTGCGGAATACATACGCCATTGAAACCGGGAAACCGGGTCCATGAGCCTGGCTAGGCTTTAAAAGGGCGCATTTATTATATATATATATATATATATATATATATAGTTGAGAGCGATAACTATACTGAGAAGTAATGTTTATCGCCACTTCAATACGTAGGAACGGACATTACTACAGCTTTTAACCACAGAAGGAGCCTCCTCCAGCTGGTTATCGATACAATCTACACTAGATTTATATTGCAGGCACGGGAACCAACTCCCACCATCTTCTAGCAGACGACGGGACCACCAGACCGTCCAGTTTCTAGCCCTTCATGCTGATCCTCAGTGGTGAACAATTTTGACATATTATATTATGTATATATATATATCACGTGATCAGATGTTGCTACACATCGCTGGTCACAATGCGTTCGCATCATTTTAGCCTTCAAATGACGCCACCTCGCTGGTTAAGCGAGCAGGCCAACAGAAGAGTGAGAGAAAGAGTAGTAAAAGAGTACAGCAGGGATCACCACCCCCTGCCGGAGCCTCGTGGAGCTTTTAGGTGTTTTCGCTTAATAAACACACAGGTTGTGTGTTGATGTAACGGTAACACACTTGGTCGCGAAAGCAAAGAGATGTGGGTTCGTGTCCCGCGAGTACGGGTAAACCTAGGTTTTTCTTTTCTGTCGAGGGGATTATATGCCCCATTATTGTACTTGCGCGGTGCTCGCTGTTAATGTTGATAAAATAATATATGTTATGCGGTGAGGTTTCAGCAGGTATGATAACACTCGATCATCCTAGAGAGTAAAGAAAATGTTATCATAAAAACCACAAGTTTTGTTCGATAATGCTACCCATGTTTTCCGAGTCGAAACGTTAATTCATTTTACCAGTTTTCAAGCCAGGAAGACTGTTTGTCAATTGGTTTTTGAGAAGATGACGTCTGAATAAGGGACGCTGCTCATAAGGAAAGAGAAAAAAAGAAATAGTATTTATGTCTTCTTTCCTTATAAGCAGCATCCGTTATTTAAACATCAACTGCTTAAAAGGTAATTGACAAACGGTCTTGAAAAATGAGCAATTATATGCTTCGACTAGGAAACCTGAGGTAGCTATACTTTTTTTTTACAGGATATAAATTATATGTCTTGCATATTCCTTTAATTTATCTCATTAATGCAAATAAATTACTATTTACTAACTAACTATAAATCTATATTAATAATAATCTGATATATATATTTTTATAAATATGAAATGATTTCTATACTCCCCATCCCTATATAAGATACTAAAATTTATTAGAATCCTTTTGGAAAAAAACTATATAAAAGATATTTATTTAAAATCACCAGTAGGATTATGGCTGTTAAATGATTAAGGGCATTAGAAGTCTTTATTCTCCCTGCCCCACTAACTTCTGCCTACTAACTTTAGCTAAAATACATTCAAATGTACCAAAGTTAAATTCCTCATAAAAGGGTTGGATTTCTGGCTCTGCCAATTAAACTGTCCCTTCCTCAAAAAAAAAGAAAAATTCTTGATTGTCTCCACTGAACTTAATAGAAAACCCCCTCCCTATTGGTAAATCTAAATAACAAAGTGAACTCCGTGATAAAAAATCTGCCCATGAGTAAAGATTTTCTACTACCATGTTTTTACTAACGAAATTCATCTCCCTGTCTATATACCTACCCTCTTTGTAATGTTGGCAAATGGAATAGGTATAAAAATGAACATTGTCAATTTAATTTTAAAAATTCCCTATGTGGCTGAAGAGTGCTCTATATTTTAAAACTGATGTAATACTTACATCGTTTAATTAAATGAAGTAGCATGAAACGATCGTACTACGCTACCTTTGGATATCCTTGTTGCTTATTTTGAGTATATATATATATATATATGTATATGTTTGTGCGTGTGGGATTGTGATTTTTGTGTCTGTGTTACAACGTGTTGATCAACGGTGTTGGTGTGGTTATGTCCCCGTAACCTAGCAGTTGGGTATAGGGCCCGATAGAATAAGTACTGGGCTTAAAAAGCTTAGTGGGGTCGAAACAATCGGTTAATGTTTTAAAGGCGACACCCAAGAAAGGTCTCATTCTAACACACACACAATATATATATATATATATATATATATACACATATACACACACACACACACACACCACACACACACACACATATATATATATATATTTATATATATATATATAACATGGATAGACAGTAAGTAAATCCTCATCAATTATTGGTCAAAATCTAATGCAACTTCAGTAGTTATATTATTTCCCTTCTGGTGGCGCCGACAGCAAAAAGCCGCTGGGAGATGGCGAGCCAACGAATAACGAACCAAACATGAAAGAAAGTGAAGAAAGAGACAATATATAAAGAAATACAGAAAGTGGACATACAAATATCATATAAATGTAATTCAAGACAAGACGTTTAGTGGGTGGACAAAGACGAAAACAAGCAAGACGTCTAGCCAATTCGGAGCTGCAGAACCATGACGTTCAAGGAAGGAAAAGAGGTCTGGTTGTTTAACAAATGAAGTAGGGAGTTGTGTGAAGACTATGTGAAACAGCTGGAAGGTCTGAAGTAGAAGAAGAGAAGGAGAGAGGGAGGGGAGATGGGAGGAGAGAAGGGAAGAGAAGAGGAGGGAGAGAGGGGAGAGAGAGTAATATGTCATCTATGAAGAAACTGACGCGACTTCGACTGACCTCGGTTTCTGACCGACATATGAAAATATTAAAGGGAATTTTATCACCATCTACATAGTCTTTTATTCGTTTGCTTCTGTCATTGAAATACAGCCTCGCTTGGCAATTAATTTGAAGGGATTGGTTGATAAAAGTTTACCTCAGTGCTTATATTTAAAGTTTACTATTCGTTTTAGTTTCCTGATTGCTGTTCCGGTAACTTACGTGAACGCAAACTGACCATCATTTACTTCCAAAAGATGAAAGATACGCGTAAGCGTAAACATTCTCACAAAAGTACGCTCACACGCGCGTTCGAATTATAAATTTAGATTAAGAGCTTTTTTACAATGTGGAGACTGAATTAAATACTTATTAATTCTTAGATAGTCGACGAAACCACAAGCAAAGAAGGAACCGGTTCATTATTAATTGCGATACATTCTCCGCCTTTATTTACTTTTCTATATCAAGAAAAACCAAGGTGGTGACTAAGTTTGCTTAGCGGTATTTCGTCCGCCTTAAAGTACTGTGTTCGAATTCCGCCGTGGTCAACTTTGTCGTTTAACATTTCGTGGTCGTTAAAAAAAACAGTAACAGTCGAGTGCTGGGGGCAATGTAAACAATTTACGCCCTTCCCTAGAATTGCTGGCCTTGTGCTAAAATTCGAAACCAATATCAAGCAAACTACAACGATCTGCTTATATATATATGTATAATATTAAAAGTGTAGCCTAAGGGAGAATTGTTTGTACATTAGCTATTTCGGACACAGTCTATACTATACCACAATAGGTTTCATATGTCAATTTAGATAATATTCTGATGCAGTAAAAAACAATTGTCTGTAGCGTTGAAATTATTCGAATACAATTATTTTTCATGCATACTCATTAGTAAAATCTACCATGGCTTTCCAATTACACATCGTCTCTCTCTCTCTCTCTCTCTCTCTCTCTTTCTCATCGTCTCTTTTTCTCTTTCACACTCTCAGTCTTTCTTTCTTTCTCTCTCCCCACAGCAAACACACACACACACACACACTTTCTTTCTCTCTCTCTCTCTCTCTCTCACACATGTAGATTTCTCCCTCTTTCTCTCTTACTCTTATTTTCACACACAGAGTTTGTTTAAATTGTTGAGATGCATGTCATGGCAAATTCGTTAACACCTTTTTACGTTGGTTTCATAGGTAATAGTACGTGACGTGTATCGTAAATAATTTGTTTTTTGTTTGACTTATATATCGGGTCTAGAAGTATTCTTTTCTGATACAGTAGTACTTTTCTACTTTAGGCCCGAAATTTTGGGGGAGGGGGCCAGTCGATTAGATCGACTCCAATAAGCAACTGGTACTTAATTTATCGACTCCGAAAGAATGAAAGGTTAAGTCGACCTCGGCGGAATTTGAACTCAGAACATAAAGACAGACAAAATACCGTTAGGCATTTCACCCGGCGTGCTAACGTTTCTGCCAGCTCACCGCCTTCGAAACTAGAAGCATTGAAAAAGAAACAGTTAACATTTTCATTCTTGTTTCAACAGTAGTTTACAAAAACACAGTCTCTATCATTCACACACACACACACACACACACACACACATACATACACACACATACACACACATACGCAGACACATACGCACACACATACTCTCTGTCTCACACTCATACATCACACACACATATATCACACATACACAAACTCATGCACATACGTACAGCACACATACACACACGCACTCTCTCTCTCTCATTCTCTCACATATATACAACATGCATACACATCCATATACACATAGCGTGCGTGCACACGCAGGGTATCTCACACACATATGGTACACATACATGCATGCAGTACACTCAGTGTCTCTCCCATATACACAACATATTCATATACACTTTCTCTGTCTCTCTCACTCACTCACACAGATACAGAAAAATCACATACACACACATTCAATTTCTCATACACATACACTCACATACGTACAGCGCACACATTGTTTCTATCTCATTCATAGAAATACATCATCTTGTGTACATTATATATCATTTCATACATTAACGTGTTATTAGTTCATAAATGATTGAAACATATTCGATCCAGTAAGAAAGTAATTCACTGTATTTTGTCATGGAAAAAGATTCTAGTAGTAGACAAATACACTAAGTCTGCTAGACGATATCCCTCGCCAATCATCAGGCACTACCCACATAGCATAACAAACCTAGCTTGCTACACCATGTGAGGAGTGCCTGATGATTGTGCTAGGAACCCAGTTATGTTAAAAACGATTCTCTGGCATGTTCTAAGAGCATGAAACTAATAGTAGCACATGAAAACATATTGTGTTTATTAAATATTTATCTCTCACTAGACGGGGTACTTTGTTGTTGATCGTATCATCACGACACAGTACGTTAAACGCACACACATGCACACACGCACACACATACACTCGCGCAAATATATACGGTAAAAGTATTATTTAAGTTACAATAAGCGTACATTGCCGTTGCCGTCAGAGAAGCTGCACGAAATTTATCTAATCATACCACATATAAATCTTTTTAATTTACTTATAAATGCTTCACTCTACAGTAAATATAATTTTGACCTTCATCTGTTCTTATAATGCAAGAGAAGCAGGGTTAAAAGAAATTTAACAATCGTGTGTGTGTGTATATATATACTTTTACATACATACATACATACATACTTACATACATACATACATACATACTTACATACATATATATATATATATATATATATATATATATGCATATATATATGTATATATATATATATATATATATATATATATAGATATATGTATATGTATATATATATATATAATATATATGCATAGATATATGTATATGTATATATATATATATTATATATATATATATATATATATATATATATATATATATATATATATATGTATATATATATGTATATATATATATATATATATATATATATATATGTATATATATATGCATATGTCATATAATACGTTATATTTAATCCTGAATGGATGATATTATAAGACATTTATTCTTGAGTGAATGTGTCTCGCATGTTAATAAGTTAGATACATAAAATCATATTAGACAATGCATGTAAAGTTAAAGTTCAAGCATTTATAAGGTATTCTGGGAAATAGCAATACTATTATTGCAACCTCTTTACCTTCACTGTTGTTCAGACATATTGCATTTTTCAGGCATTTGTAGCAATATAAACTAATACTACAATGATAATATTAATACTGCTAATAAAACAATATTTGTTTGTTTTTTTCCTGCTGAGGTCACAGTTTTATCGTAGCAATCTCGTTACGTGATAGTTGTGCAGGTAGTGGATCTCAGTTGTTTGAAGATGAGATACAGTTGTTCGAGCACTGTATCTTTATCTCCTGAATTCATGTGAAAAGGACTGAGTATTCTAGAGAGAGGGGTAGTCGTGGGTGTGAGGTAAGAAGCTTGATTTCTAATTACATTGTTTTGAATTCGGTTCCACTGCTTGACACATTTGGAGAGTGTTTTCTACTGTAGCCTTGGGCCGACCAAAGCCGTGTGAATAGATTTTTTTGACGGAAACCGAAAGAAGCTCGTCGCATATATATATTGTATACTCTCTCTCTCCCTCTCTCTCTCACACACACACATACATACATACATACATACATACATACATACATATATCTCTTATTATAAAAGGCAGATTTTATCTGCCTCCCTTTGGGAGTTATAGAAATCTACAATATAGGATTTCTTCAATTACAATTTACCTAGCATTTTTGAGAGTAGAATGCATCGCGTCATGCCAGGTCCAGTTTTTAAAATTTAAACTCCAATTAAGCAAAATTTACAGAAAACTCACATTCTGGTGTGTGTGTCAAATGCTTTTCTTAGTCTGGTTTACACCACACGCAAACGCACACACACAGTGTGCAACGAATAAAGTGAAACTAGATGAAATATTTGTTTCTGTCTATGACGCTGATAGATACATGAGTAAAATATATGGGAAGCTAACACATAAGAGTGAGTGAAAATGTTCTTGGAAGAGAGTAAATAGCGACAGAGAGTGATTTGAGGAAGACTTTACATTAAATAACCGTAGTGGCTTGTGTTAGTAATAAAGTAAACATACACTCATACATACATACATACATACATACATACATACATACATACATACATACATACATACACACACATACACACACACATACATACATACACACACACATACATACATACACACATACATACATACATATACATACATATACATACATACAAACACACACACACACATACACACACACAGTATTGAAGCTTGAGAACAATCAGATACATTTGCAACACATCTGTTGAAAATATTATTGTTCACACACATACATATACATATATACATACAGACAGACAGACAGATAGACACACACACACACACACACACATGATCCAGCATGGCCACAACCTCAAGGCTGAAACATATAAAAGAATAACAGAATATAAATGTGTGCATGTGTGTGAGAGAGAGAGTGTGTGTGTATATGTATGTATGTATGTATGTATGTATATATATATATATAATAATGCGGTTTTTTCAACAGCTTTAACTAAAAGTCAGAGGGGAATGGGATAAACCACTTATATTAACTTGCTATAAAAGCAGGCAGTAATTTTATCTTGTCCTTATTCATAGTGCAAGTTTTGAAGAGTGCATTTCGATTTTAACAGCTATTTTTTTCAAAGCTATATTGGAAGTAACAAAGGAGCATATTTGGCATATTTTACTTTATGAGTTCAATAAAGACAACAACGCAACGGAAAGTACAAGAAATATTAATGCAGTATATGGGGATTGGACAATAAGCGTAAGGCAGTGTCAATGGTGGCTCCAGAAATTCCGAGCCATAAACTACAGCCTAGAAGACGAGCCTCATCCTGAAAGATCTGTAGAACTCGACAAGGACATCCTGAAAACCCTGGTGGAACAAAATCTCAACGTAACTGTTGAGGAACTAGCAGAGAAGCTTGGATTTGGTCATTCAACCATTCATTGAGACCTGTGTGCTATCGGAAAAGTCAGCAAATTGGGTCAATGGGTTCCTCACGAACTTTCCGAGTCTAATTGCATGCAGAGAGTGAATGTATGCTTTTCTTTGCTGTCACATCTCACCACTACTGCGCTATGTATATCTATATATATAAAACTGTAGTTGTGTGAGTGTCTGTCCCCTTCGATTTAGATTCCTAACTACTCCCACATTTTGCGGTGCAGTTTAACCAAATTCGGGTAGCTTATAGTCGTGATTCATATCGAGCCCGTCTGAGTAGTAGCGCGCGTCTACAATGAGTCTACGATTTTAAAATTAATTCAACATCATTTTTTATTCCATTTTAATGCATAATTTTTCGTGTGTCGATGGCGGCGGAGTTGGCGTCCACGCTCACACCTGCACCTGTGGGGAAGGGAGTGTAAGGAAATCAACGTCGTAATGCGTTGTCAAAGAGACCAGCGTTCTTTTAGAACAACGACGTCATGGCTTGAAGACACCAAAACAGAAATGGCTAAGAAAGCGTCTACATGAGTCTACGATTAAAAAAAAAAATTACCATCGTTTTTTTTTCCATTTTAATGCATTTTTTCGCTATTATATAAGGGAAGTAACTCTCTAAAAATGTCTACGATGAGTCAACGATTTAAAAAAAAATTTACCATCATATTTTTTCCATTTTTAATGCAGTTTTTGCTATTTTTTGGCTATAACTCTCTAAAAATGCTTATATAGTTATTTCCCTTACAAACCCGAGCAACGCCGGGCGATACTGCTAGTATATATATATATATATATATATATATACACGTGTGTGTGTGTGTTTTGTCTGTCTGCCTCACATTACCGCTTGACAACCGTTGTTGGTGTGTTTACGTTCCCTTAACGTAGCTGTTCAGCAAAAGAGACAGATAGAATATGTAGCAGGCCTCAAAAAAATAAGTCCATGGTCACTTCTTCAAGGCGGTGCCCCAACATGGCCATACCGTAATGACTGAAACAAGTAAAAGATAACAGAATGAAAGAGTTGTATCCGTAACATAATGTTTTGACAGAATGAGTGTCATACACTATGTGACAAGACTGCACCCGTTAAGTTACGGCCAAAATCCACCTGGTGGGCTACTGTATAACTTTCCCTTACTCAGTTTTCCCGACAAAGTACGGTTGTAGCAGAAACTACAGAAGAGATAGTTTCCTAAGATGCTACATAATATCATGGAACACCGAACCTCGTGTTGGCAAGCAAGCTTATGAATTATGCAGCAACACTGCACATGCAATCAATATCTAATAGATGGTTATATAAATATTTTAAATGCACTCATATTTTTTGAAGAATTTATATAGTTTATATAGCAATTGGGGAACCATAATTTTATTGGTTACAATTTTTCTACGTACTGATCAGAGGATTAATACACTTCTGATGGTAATTAAAGAGTGAATATCAATAACTCGCTATGGTAAGTTTTCTGAAGGTGCTTCAATCGTATAGAGCCGGCTTGTCGATTTAACAACTTTGGATGAATTATATACTCACTCATAATGTGTATGTATGTGTGTGTATGTGCGCGTGTTTAGGCGGGGAGGAAAGGTACAAATCTTGTTTATTAAAGTATTTAGCATACTATTACGATGATGACGTCGTCATGTTGATTCCTGCATCAGGGTGTGTGTTGTCCTCTTAAGCAAGGTAGTTCATTTCGTGTGGATCTCTTCAGTCAGTTGTGATTAGAGATGTTCAGTAGCAATGCAGTTGTCTCTTCTTCCAGCTGTCGTACCTTCGATGCACTGCAGAATTATGGTTAGGATAGAAACTAGGCTGGGTGATGGTTTTTAAACGAGTATTCATTGCATAATCATTTCAGATGGATATCTGATTCACCGATTTTTAATCTTGTTTGCAACATCGCTCCTTTTTGAATATTTGAAATATCTTACATGGACTACTTTTTAAATATTTAGACTATTAACGTTTCACTCGTCATATTTACACCTTCGAATAAAAGAGATGTTGGTGAATCTCCGTCGTTTGACGACGATGATTCAACTGAATAACCAACACCTGAAAATTAAAATGTAAATATCTAAGCATTCAAACTAAAAAGACATGTGACTCTTATTGTAATTCATACGCAAAATCAGCATGAAATAGTATGTGACATGGCTATTCTCTTTGACTAATATACGCAATCAATGCAACGAGTTTTAAGCTGTTTCTGCTCAGCCAATTTTACTCACACGTTATGGGTCGATGCGAGACAATATAAAATAACGCTTTCCCAAGATACCACAACTTGGAGTCATTGCGAGGACTTTGTACTTTTTAACAAACATTTTTGCAATGCGTTCATATTGCACCAACTGAAAGTAAATATTTGGTTAATGAATTATATTTCCAAAATATGCTAATCCTCACCCTCTCAGATATTAGTCCCAAAGTCTGAGTCCACAATGTCATTCAATAAAGCATGGTTCAGTACCTGATTTAACACCACCATCCTATCCGTTGTATACTTACGCTTTAGCAGAATTCATTATCATGCAAGCAGTTAGAGGAGATAGTCAGGTCCAGCGCCGTAGAAAATAACTTATATTTTCTTGGAGGCAATAACCTAATCAAGTTCGAGCAACTTAT
>NC_043000.1:42641414-42661414 GCF_006345805.1 Octopus sinensis
GAGCATATGAAATCCTACGTATCAAATGCCTTTAACCAAGCCATTCCACATCTTTATTTATCAAGTCACCATTGCTCTTCAGACGAAAGTACGGAATTATTAAAATACTATGATGAAACACGGCTATGGTGACATGCATTGGATTCGAATCTAAACCTACCTATTTGCGAACTGAATTTCTCACCTGTGCAGCTATGCTTGACGCATACACTAAAAACAAAATTTGGAGGCGGAATGGCTTAGTGGTTAGGGCAGCGAGTTCGTGGTCGTAGGATCGCGGTTTCGATACCCAGATCGGGTGTTGCGATTGCTTATTGAAAAAAAATACCTAAAGCTCCACGAGGCTCCGGCAGGGATTTGGTGGGGAACCCTGCTGTACTCTTTCACCACAACTTTCTCTCATTCTTTCTTCCTGTTTCTGTTGTACCTGTATTTCAAGGAGCCACCCTTGTCACACGCTGAATCTCCCTGAGAACTACATTAAGGGTATACGTGTCTGTGGAGTGCTCAGCCACTTACACGTTGATTTTACGAGCAGGTTGTTCCGTTGATCGCATCAACTGGAACCTTCGTCGTCGCAACCGACGAAGTGCCACGAAAGACAAAATAAAATTTGGAAATGAGTTAAAGGTTAATTTTTGAGTTTTCTCGTTTCGTGCTGCCTTCTTGTGCAGAGACCAACATTGGTTTCAGATTTTAGCACAAGGCCATGAATTTCGAGGGAAAATGTAAGTCGATTTCATCGACCACAGTACGTAGCTGGTACTTATTTTATCGAACCTGAAAGAATGAAAACGAAGTCGACCTTGGCGGAATAGTGTAAAAATTAATATTAATATTAATATTAATTTGCATAATTTTCATTTTCTCCATGGCTTAATTTGAAAAGGTAGAGTAGTATCCATGCGTGTTTCGATAGTTTCCGAAACCGGTTAGTGGAAGGGTAAAGAAATCCACAGGCTATAAATCTGGCCCTAATTCTTGCAACGGAGATTACACATCTAAAATTACTCGGAGCGGAGGAAATGATGCGAAACTGAGCGACAAATTAATTCTCTTACCCAGAACTGGGAACTTTATACCTGACTTTGTTTACCACAGTCCACCTAAAAGAAAAAAAAAGACCTAAAAGGAGCCGATCAACCTCGAAAAGAGGAAATATCATAGTCACCACACTTCGTGATATACGAACGTATCTGTGTATATGAATTGCTTTTTCTTACTTTTGGGCATTAAATTTTCCAGAAGCATTTATCCTTTCAAGTGAAGTAAAGCAGTGTCATAATACTGAAAGTTTTCTAAGTCGTATTAACATATAAACGAAGAAGGAAAACAACTGCTTGCAATAGTCGATTCAGACAACATTTTGCTATGAGTTTCCAAGTTGCTTTATTGTACTCGTCACAATGCTTGGATTTATTCTTTATCTGCTCTGACGAAGCAGGCCTATAAGCTAAGCGTTCATTCATGATCATCCCATCTTAGTTTTAGAAACGTATGTACCACTAATTTATCTAGGAGTTACTTCCTTCAGTAAGATGGCGAGGAGCAGTTTTGGAGAAAAATTGGTTGCTATTCATAGCAGGCCAATCAATCGCTTCTAAACTCTCATTTGAAGTCTCACAAGACGTTTTTAATGTTGATGAAATTTCATATTGCTACTAGAAAAGAAAGAGTAAAAAAAGAGAGGAGGAATAGATATTTCGTATTGAAACACTAGGACTCATTATTTACAGAAATAGGTAATTTTGACATAATAATAATGAATCATTATTTCTAGAAATGCAAATTAAGTGAATTATCTAGGGAGCTGAAACAGTTTCTTAAGCAGAAAATATCGATTTCTTATGTTAACACAGGGTTATAAATATATATGGAGAGTAAAATTGACAGATCTGGACTCATAACATAAAGATCCGTAAACACACACACACACACACACACATATATATATAGATAGATAGATCAAATTCGACGATCGAACTCTTTTATCAAACTACAAACATTATGATTGGCTAGAATGGCATAGGATATATCAGTGATTGGTTTAGTTTCATTATTGTTCCAGCCTGCTCTCTCGTAAAAACATAAACCACAATCGAAAGTTGGCCTGGGCGTGATTTGAACTCGTATTGTACAGACGCCCATAAAAATACAGTGTAGTATTTTTTTCTACTCTAGGCACAAGGTCCGAAATTTTTGGGGAGGGGGCCAGTCAATTAGATCAACCCTAATACGCAACTGGTACTTAATTTATCGACCCCGAAAGGATGAAAGGCAAAGCCGACCTTGAAGAAATTTGAACTCAGAACATAAAGGCAGACGAAATACCGCTCACCACCTTCACCTAAATACAATGACGTATTATCTCTGCTGGTTTACTAATTGTGTCTACTTACAGCGCTCGTATTTGTGAAATTTAACCAACACCATGTCTCTAAACAATAACCTAAGATGTATTTCTTATAAACGGTCGAAGGCTTCTTGAAAATATAATTACTACATTCTCATAAAAGCGTGTTATTTTTTTGTCTTCTATCTTTTTCCAGTCCTATACTTGAATCCCCAACAAGTGTAATTTACGTGTAGCAGTCTCCATCACTCTCTCAACATCATTCTCTTAATCGCTATTTGTATTTTTACGTTTTTTACTTTATCTTTCTCGCTCTATTCGTTTCTCAGTATCTGACTCATACACAACCTTACTTTATTTTCCTTTCATTCATTTACCTAAACGTTTTCTTCATATTATTTCTCGTTGCTCTCTCTCCCTATATTTTTCTGTTTCTTTTCCCCTCTCATCGGCTGTTGTTTCATTATTTTCTCAGTTTCATTCACACTATAACATCTCTCTTTCCCCCCTCTTTCCGTGTAGTTATCTTCTTTGTTTTCAATATGTCTCTCTTGATATTTGAATAGCATTAATTTTTCCCAAGAAAATATACACATACAAGATTTTCTTACTTTCAATGCCCTTGTATCTCTATATCACTATGCATTTATATATATATATGAATTAATATTTATGCATGTGTGTGTGTATGTGCAGCTTTCATTTACTATTATACATTCTTATTTTACTAACACTGTGCAGTATATGCATTTATGTATGTATTAGACGTATACGTTAATTTAATTATGTGTGTATGCATTTGATATATTTGTGCGTATATATATATATCTGTGGCTACGTGTGTCACGGTAAATTTTCAAATATATGATAGAACTTTGTGGATATAAAGCAATAAGAGTAATAAAAGCTGACGTAGGCATAAACATAAGCATACGTGCACGCGCTCGCGTGTACACACACACACACACACACACCTAACGCTATATTTGTGTGCACGTATCTATATGTCTTCCTCTCAAAGTATCCTCATATATGGCGCCCACCCACCAGGGGCTCATTATTTATTGTACACGTTCATGCTCAACAGAGAGGAATAAAGAAAACACTATCTACGTCGATGCGCAATAACAGTTAATTATTTCAGTTTTTATCAGCTTCCAAACAGCATATGTCTAATACAGCTTGAAATACCTGAATTTTCTCTATAGTTCTGCAGTTTCTAAAGCCTTTATACATCATGGCTTTTAATGGGAACGAGTATGCAGTGTAATATATCGGTGATACTTATCTAAATAGTCTTTCTAAACCCGTTTCTCGCTCGGCTAAATTCTCTAAGCTTTCGGCTCTTACTTCATAAATCCTTCCTGCAAAACCCATCATATCGTTTATTTCTCTTCCTTGTGTGCCTTGAATTAAATATCTAGCAAGGACAATTAATTTCACTGCTTGACTTAATCATAATGGCATGCGAATATAATTCTCAATACCCGTTGAACGATTAGGTGGGTCAGAAGACAACAGAAACCAGACATTTACAGCTGACGACGTTCGAATCTACGCTATACTGAACAAGGAATAGGAAACAGCTTCTCAGAGGAAATTTGCTAACTTCTAAAGAATCCATGTCATTAGGTGGAACAAAGAAAAAGTTTATGCTTTGTCAATACTACTTTGAAAAATGTCTGAGAACAAAACATAATTTAAACATTTT
This sequence comes from Octopus sinensis, assembly GCF_006345805.1. Taxonomy (NCBI): domain Eukaryota; kingdom Metazoa; phylum Mollusca; class Cephalopoda; order Octopoda; family Octopodidae; genus Octopus; species Octopus sinensis. Next base: position 42,645,479 of record NC_043000.1, read on the forward strand.
AAGCAGAAATATCTCTTTAGACGGTCAGTTCTTTGAACGCTGTATGAGGATCAAAGGGCATACATTCTCTCTCTCTCTCTCTCTATATATATATATATATATATATATGTATATATATACTTTTAAAAAATGTTTATTTTCGAACAAATGCTATCATCAGCTGTAAACCTTTAAACAGTCCTATGGTGTAAATAAAAATTTTTTGCTTGTAATAATTACTTTATACTTACAGTGGAATCGAACGAGCACTCTTCTTAATATAGTTAGCTATTTTAATAATGTAAACTTATTTTTGCAAAGGATCGAAATCGATTTACGTACTTGGTTCGAGGTCTGTAATACGAGTATACCAGTCTTGTTCAAAATTGCGTATGACTGTTTCTTATATATGTGTGAGTGTGTGTGCGTGCATGTGTGTGTGTGTGTGATAATGTGTTTCTGTAAGGATTAATATATTTTGAGAAGGATGTCGATAAAAATTTGTTTTGCCAGAATTAGGTTTCTATCCTCATACTAAAAGAAGATGAATATGCATATAATAATTATCATCTAGCCTTCCCGTATTAAGTAAGTTTCATTAAACAAATCAGATTGTAAACCTACCAAATTGGTTAAATATGCTAGCATTGCATCTGTAGGTCAAGTATTATGATGAGCTGATAAACTAGAACTGGGATTAAAGACCAACATGTAAAAATCTACGTGGTTACTTAATCATGTAGAAGAGGCAGAATTATCACCAAATCACAAACCACGCTTTCGAAACTGGAAGGAAACATTAGTCGATGTTAATATTTGTGGTTCTTCTTATCTATAGCTCAAGCCCCATAAAGCAGTCTTGGCTTTACTGTATATCTAAGACTTGTCGATAGATTAAAATATATAAAACCCTCTCATTAGCTCCTACGCTTACTTTCGAGAACGATATATGCGTATCAGTCCTAAGGTATTTGATAAAAATACACCAGACTCTTTACGAAATATAAAGCCATCAGCCGAGTTGATTCTGTAAGTAGCTACTTATGGAGAGTGCTTGTAGCTTTTCACCATAAAATTTGAAACCATTTCAAGGAGATGCACTGTTTCTTTTATACGTACTCTGTTAAGCCAAGGATAGTAAGCACCAATACATTGGTATCTATAAACACAAAATTCACTGTTATTTGCATAATCTTCAAGTTCATAACTGAATTTAGCTTCCAGACACTAATACAGGAAGTTGTGATATTCTGCCGTATATATATATATATATATATGTTACATTTGAAATATCAATTTTCATCTTTGTGGTGACTCGTCTGCTAGAAATAACAGCTAAATTTCCCTCGAATAAGATATCTAGAAACTAGAAGCGAGTACCAAGGAGAGCATCCAGGAAATAGCTACTTCTATCAACCAGAGTATATATATATATATATATATATATATATGTATATAGAGACGGTCATCTTTTGCCTTTGAACACACACACTATTTATTTGAGATTTACTTCAGCTGTATTATTAGTTTATTTCTCAGAATCTTTCGTCACACATTCTGTGACCTTTTCAACGTCTTTCTTCTGTGACTCCTCTTCTCTCTGGTCTTGTCCTGTCACTTCCATTTTATCTTTGTTGTGTGCATGGATATGGGTTTGTATATTATACAGTACCCATATCTTGTATTTATTTATTTTTTATATTATATCTTTAGTCGTCACGTTGCGTAGTGTGGTGGAGTGGGGATGTGGGTGTTTTTACTTCATTTCCATTTTCTGTTGAGGGTCGGTCTATTTTCAATTATGTGTGTGGCCTCAATAATCTGTCTGAGTATCGTGTCGGTTCTACATATCGATACGTCTATGTTATCTCCCCATATTCTAATTTAGGATGGTGGTGCAGTACTGACAACCTGTTGTCCTCCTTCAGATCCCGCCAGTGTTCACTTATTTTACGGAATGTCTCTCCAAGGTACATCGTTGTCCTGCTTTTGTACTGTCCCTCAGTATACTTTTTACTATAGACTGCATTCCTACTTTTACAATTAATATATCAGCTAACTCTACATACTATACAATTCCTCTCCGTACGGGGGTTTCTTTTAAAAGGGCATGTTCTACGGATCAGGTATTTTATGGGTGTTCCTGGCCTTTCTACTACTCTAATCCTTAGATTCATCTTTTCTAAAATAATACGCTAGTTCACCTCCAGGCTAATATCGACGAACATGACACTCTGGTATTTTTTGTTGTCATAACATGAGTCAGTGTTACCTATCTTCCTCTTAGTTCTTTCAGTGCTATTCGAAGAGTTACTCCTGTATAGCAGACAGGTCCCATTTGTGTCCTTCTCTATGACGGTCTTAAATTTTACCGTGACTCTTTTGTACACCCTAATTCTATTTCTTTGACTGTACCCAGAGCACTGCATGCATTGGATGTGTCTCTCTAATTCCGTTGGGTCGCACATGCGGGACAAATACGATTTTTTAAATAATGAATTTGGTATTTTCCGTGATTGCTGCGTTCCAGTGGATCAGATATGTGAAGGCCATGGATTTGGCATGGTGCAAATGGAGGATATGGACCTTGCTATTCTTTGTTTCCATCTAGGGCTCAGTGCCTAAAACAGGTAGTATTTAGTTGATGTGCTTAGTAGGATAATCTACTGTTACCTTAATAGTTTGGTTGATGAAATTAGCTATTTGCTGGATGTTTTCCATGGTACTAGCTTCTAGTTCATAGCTATCTAATTCGAGGTAAATTTGGCTGTTATTATTACCAGATGAGTGACCACAAGGCAGACAACTGATATTTGAAAGGTAATGATACCTGAAATGCACGATGATCAATAAAAAATATTAGTTACGCACAGGAAGAAATAATCTGTAAATTTCTAGTTCTTATACAACAGTAACATCTCATTTACATGACGGAAACTATTCTTTAAAAGAAATAGCAAGATAGGCCTGTAGGAGATCACTCGGTTCCATAGAAATGGCAGCCAACAAAATATCGTTGAACTAACACGATCCTCTCTTTAGAAAAAGGAAATAATACTGGATAATTCTCTTCTCGACCCAATAAACCTGAACAAACTGTGAGGTAGTCGAGGTTGGAATTCATGTAAGATAGCGCTGCTTGTTGAGCACACAACAATGGATAAGTAAAAGAAACGCAACTGATCAACGAAAAATCTGCATCAACAGATGTTGCAAACTCAGCGAATACATTTACCAAGATTAGTGCGATAAATATGTCTATCTACAATAAGAAAATTACATTATATATATTCACTGTTATCATTTCCCGGTCTGAAAAAATTAGCAATTTATGGGGAAATATGGGAAATAAATAAAATCAGTTTTGGATATATATCTAACTACCTTTGATGTGAAGTTGATTTCATGAAATAACGCATATGCTGAATTAACTATAGATAGGGATAGTAGTGTGTGTGTGTGTTTGTGTATTTGATACAGTATGCTAGAAATGCAAATGAACACAACATACATGTATGAACATATATGTATATACATATACATACATGCATTCATGTATACACATGTATACACATATATACATCCACACTCACACACACAGGCACACATATTTATGTATTACTATGTAACTGTATCGATCAGATTATCGGATGTTACACTACACCACTGGTCACAATGCGCTTCTTATTGTTGTAGTTTTCCAATGATGCCAGCCCTCTCACTAGGTAAGCACACCAACATGAGCTGCAACACCGTCAAACGAAATGACTTGCTCAAGAACACAAGACACCGCCGGACTAGAAATCGAAACCACGATCTTGCTATCGTGGATGCAACGCCTTAAATACTGGACCACGTCACTTCACAAACGCACACACACGCAGACACACAAACACACACACACACACGCACACACATACCCTTACACGCTCGCATACACAGATACATATATACATATATGTATATATACATATATATATGTATATATGTACGTATATATATATATATATATATATATATATATATATTATATATATATATATATATATATATATATATATATACATAACTATAAAAGTGAATTTGTATATGTGCGTATGTGCGAGTGTGTGCGCGCGCGTATGTTCGTTATACATTCCAAAACCGAGTTGCCGGTTTTGACGTAAGGAGTATCAAAAGATTCAGTAAGCTTTTGGCTACCAACTAAAGTATAATTTCATTCACATACGTGCATTAAAAAAATTAACATCATCATTTTTCTTTTAGTTACCGATCGTAAACAACATTTTATATTACCACCACAACGACGATGGCGACACATTTTGTCTATAAATGTATTCGTACGTTCGTTACGTGTAGTATTTCCTTATCATTTCTCACATTGTTTCCATTCCTGCCGAACATGTTTTTTACCTCTTACTTATATCAGTCATTAGACTGTGGCCATCCTGGGGCACCCCCTTGGAATTTTTCGCTGATAAATTAATCCCAGAACGTATTAATTTTTTTTAAAACCTGGTACTTATTCTATTGATCTCTTTTGCCAAACTGTTAAGTCACAGAAGTAAACACACCCTCAGTTGTCAAGTAGTGGTTGGATGCACACACATTCATACATACATATATACATGATGGGCTTCTTTCAGTTTTCATCTACCAAAACCACTCACAAGACACTGGTCAACACAGAGCAGAAGAGACTGTCCAAGGTTCTGCGCAGTGAGACTGAACCCAGAACCATGAAGATGGGAAATGAGCTTCTTACCACACAGCCGCATAGATTCTCTCCAAATTCCTCACATACGTTTTAGGACCTTTTCATTTTTGTCTCATTTTTATCTTGTAGAACTGTCTCAGTTGTATGAAAAATATCGGTACAAGGCCTCAAATTTCGGTGGCTGAGCTGTAAAGAATTGATTTGACTCCAGCACATAATTGGTATCTATATTAATTTCAGTGGGACTTGAACATTATATATATAAATAATTGAACAAAAACGCAACATTCGGGCGGATAGGCGATACAAAGGCGGACAGGAAAAATAGGAATTAGAAGGACAAGAAAGAAAAGGACACGTTATTCGTTGCCTTCTTTCGTCAGTCAAATTACTAGATATCCTTACAGTTTCGGGCAGTTACATTTCAGACCATTCGATCTGGTTGCCCCACAAAACGTCTAAGTTAAGAGCATTAGATTTTTTGTAAGAAAGCTAACGAATGTGTACGACAACAAAGACAAAAAAACTGAGAACATGTTACACAATTACAAATACAAACAATAAGAATATAACAACAGGTGTCATTCGGTTGAGGACGAATCAAATTGAGCTGGCGTGTGTAAAGTGAAAGCCTTAAGGCAGGAACATAGGAGATAGACATAAGAGGTGTTGGCGGTCAGCAGTAAAGCCAAGAAAGGCAGATCATGGCTGGCCGAACACCGGTCACATGGAAGAAGGTGAGAGGGGTAGGGAGCAGCGGGATTGAAGGATTAGTAAAGATCAAAGAGACACAAAGAAAGGTACAGTGGACATAAATGAAGAGGAAAAGTGGGAGTGACAGAAAGAGAAGGCCAAGAAATGTGAGAGAGAAGGACGAGGAAAAGAAAAGAGGAAGAAAGTATGAGGGTGACTAAAATTCATAGTAAAAGAATAGTACAAAATTTAGATACATACTCACTATAAAGTGAGCTAACGTACGTACGCTGCTATATGTATATATAAATATTAATAAAAAAAACAAAGTGCAATAAGGGACAATAAAACATTCGGACAGATAGACGATACAAAGACGGATAGGAGAAACAGCAATTAGAGGGACAGGAAAAAAGGGATGGGACATCTGTGGCCTTCTAACGTCAGTCAAGTTACCAGATATCCTTACAGTTTCGGGCAGTTACATTTTAGACTGTTCGATCTGGTTGCCCCTCAAAAAGTCTAAGATAAGATCATTAGATTTTTTGTAAGAAAGCTAACGAATGTGTACGGGAACAAAGACAAAAACTGAGAACATGGTACACAATTACAAATACAAACAAGAATATAACAACAGGTGTCTTTAGACTGAGAACGAATCAAATTGAGCTGGCGTGTGTAAAGTGAAAGCCTTAAGGCAGGAACATAGGAGATGGACATAAGAGGTGTTGGCGGTCGGCAGTCAGGCCAAGAAAAGAAGATCATGGCTGACCGAACACCGGTCACGTGGAAGGAAGAGAGATGGGTAGGGTGCATCTGGATTGAAGGATTAGAAAAATCGAAGAGACGAAGGGAATGGTACAAGGGAGATAAATGAGGAAGAAATGTGAGAGTTACAGAAAGAGAGATCCAAAAAATGTGAGAGAGAGGGGGAGCGAGAAAAGAAAAAGTGAAGAAAGTATGAAGGGGACTAAATGAGAGTAAAAGTTGTACAAAATTATATATATAGATATATATAAATGTTAGTCCAAATCATTACTAATTCAAATTATTTGCCGGTGAAGACTTTTGATGCCAGATTTTGGGAGACCATGGACCACTCGTGTAGTGAGTTGATAACAGCGAAATCTTATCTCGTGTTATCTTATCGTGTTATCTTATATCTATTATTTTTTGAAATAGTATTTCCAGGTGCCGTTCGAAGGTCATTTTCTAATTTCATTTAATTCTGTGTACTGTATTGAATAGTGGAGGATCATTTGAGGCCGTTAATGATACGTTGTAATATGATTATGTGATGAAAGCTCAGATTCTTTTGAGGATGCAAATAGCTCGGATTCTTTGCAAATAGCTCGGAATGTTAATATCATCTTAATGAAGTATTTTCCCATGTACAAAGGATACAGCGTTTACGGCGGCTTTAGAGAGAAAAATTGGTTGACCTATTTAGGAGCATTTTCAAGTAATCAAATTCTGTGGACGCATTATTTTTTCTCTGTCCTTAGAATGTCAGGTATTTCAATTTTTTTAATGTTTGGTATGGACAAATCGCACCTGGCAACAACATTCAAGGTTGAGACTGATGAAAGACAGAGTATAAAGATGATGGCATATGAAATTCTGGGCCAGAAACTTTTAAGTATCTAAGAGCACATCATGCGAGCTATATCAACCTTATTGTTGATGTAGACGTTCTAGTTTGGACTGTTTTAGATTACGTATGTTTTAGATTAGAAAGATGTCCTCACTTGGAAAATAAATGAAGTTTTTAAGGGGATATATCCCAATGTAGATGAGCTACATTTTTCTGGTAACTAAAGAGGAACATTCCACTGGTGTATTATGCTAAATTTTACTTATTAGTATCATGATATTCGAAGTACCGAACGTTATGTCGGTGATAATGTTTTTGAAGATTACTCGGTAACAGTGAAAGAGGTCTTAATCTATACAAACGTTGTCACTTCGTACTCTTTACAGTTGGAAAGAAGATTTGATAGAGAAAATTCTTACAAATAGCATAATTGGAATATTTTAAAGAAAAGTTACTGACTTTAATGATGAGAAATATTAATGAATTTATGATGGTTATGATTAAGGAAAGAAAACGACAAATATAGTTGTTGAGAAACCACAACGGGAAGAGCAGATGTTATAAAATGACATATGAAGAATGCACAGGAAGAAATTTAAGAAAGATGGGGCACGAAAATAAGAAATATTGAAGGGAGGAAAATAAAGGGTCGAATATATATTTTTAATTGGTACCTGAGGACTCTGACAGAAACTAGAAATATGACAAAAGAGGTAAGATATAAAAACTTCGAAATCATCGTTCAAGGTGATGTGAAAAGTAAAGAAGCAAAATGGTAAAGATGAAAAGAGAAGGAAAAAAGAGAACAAGGTAGATTCAATTGAAATTAAAGTACAATATGTTATGTATGAGAGGCGTTGGATAATTTATTAAAGCCGTGCTTTGGCAAATTAGTGCGAGCAAAAATAAACTATGATATGCTAAGACAGTATGGAGAATGCAAATGAAACTGACAACGATATAGAAAAGAATTATGAACACTAAAGGTACATATATGACAGAGATTTATGAGAAAAATGCTTAAATGATAACTTTCATATTTATGGTGACGATAAAGACTCAATAACATTAGATGAATGGTGGCAGTTTCTGATAAAAATGGGGACTTTTAATTTGAGTTTAAGTGTTATTAGATTTATTAGTGTTCCGATGTAATGTCTTAAATACGCCAGGAATACGAGATGAATTTGTGCGATATATGCCATATTTTCGGGCAGAGTTAAGCAGCGCGTATAGGAATGAAAAAGAGTACATATTTTAGATTAATATTGATAATTACATTAATATTAAATGGCTATGTTTATAAAATAAGATGCTTTCAGAGCAAAAAAAACAAAATAAAACCCCCCAAAAAACCGAAACAAGACAAAGAGATGTTAAAAATGCTATTGCGGGCTGATATTAAAAATCCCATTAATATTAAAGGTGACTGTTTAAAAAAAATATATAAATCTAGTTAAAATGATCTAAATCACTGAAATTACAATGGGATATAACAAAAAGAAACTTATCAAAAGGAGATGAGATGAAAGATGAAGCCTGTTGAATTATATAAACGTCCGAAATGACAATGCGGTATGACAAAAGTAGGAATACATTATACTAATAGGGGTGGCCTGATGTGTGACGTAGATTAGAATGGTAGTTTAAAAGTTGCAAGTAAGTTAATAAAAAAGAAATATGTATTGGAAATGTAATATGAAAAATTATAAGCTATGTGAAGGTTGGAGTAAATATCAAAGATGAGCTAAATTAGCTGACCTAGCGCTAAAAAAAGGAGAGCAAAATTAATATATATATAAATGTAGGTTGTGGATGAAGAAGAACATAGGCACTTGTCTTATTCCTTTAGCATTCTAGTTCTTTTACCACCATTCCGATTCCTATTGTACGACCAACCAATCAAACAAACACACTCACAGAATAATATATATATATTTTTTCCGTCATATCTCATTGTAATTCTAGTTCTCTAGATGCTTTTGTTTTCATATTTTTTACCAAACCTCATTTCATTTCGATTTCTTTTTGAAATATATATTGTTATATGGGCCTTTGGATAATTTCGACATGTTTTATACCCTTCTTACTCCCAAATCCTATTTTATAGCCTCAACCACTATTATTAACACAATTCTCAATATTAATCGAATATATGCTTTACTCAGTTCACATAGATGCTACTTTATACTGCTTGAAAATAAACTATCGTACACATCCATCTCAGAATTGCCTATGTATTTCCATCATTCCAGCCAAACTATAAAACTTCTGCTTACTTAAACCGTAATTACAGTCCCTTTCCTGTCATAGCAAAGCCGACTCTTTATCTAGTTTTATTGATAATTTACTCACATATATTCATTGTCACTTTACCTTTGAAGGCTTTCTTTTTACGTGCTCACATTTTGTTTTATTGTCGTTCATTAAATTTACCTCCGGCTTCAATAATTCTTATCTATTTCGACCAATTTACTTGTATCATTCATACTAATTCCTTATCTGATAATCTATTTCTTTCTACGATAAGTTCCAACATCCGGCACTAATAACAACGCGACATATTTACCCCTTCAGTTATAAATTCAGATCATATTCAGCTTGAATTATCTTACTTATTTTCAAACATAAAATTAGACCAACTTCATATTTACTCTAAAATATACATCAATTCCTAGCGTTCGATTCTTCTTACTTGCATCAATATTCTACAATCTTCTGTCACCTTCAAGTTATTCCGTAGCCTTATTTGGTAAAAGATTTTTTAACATCTGCTCCGCACATCTCTTTCAAATGTAAAATCTTCGTTTTCATCTGTCTGTATCACATCTTAAAATCCCTACGTTCTTTCATCATCATCCTCGATTGAAAATTTAATTAAACTAACACACAAAAAAAATATATATATTGAAATATTTTTACCGAGGAAGATCTAATGTCACTGATGCATTTCCTGTTGTCCTGTTATATATTACAGAAACCTGAAACGTACGTATGAAGTGATTTCAAAATATCACTTTTGAGATTGACCTCATTATTGCATCTCACGCACACACAGATACACACACACACGCACACACACACACAGCTTCAAAATAGAACTTTATCATGGAAGAATAAGAAATGCTCATTCTTTATATTTTCTTCAGGTCACGTGGTGGTGGTGGGGTCAATGAAATTTGACTATTAATTATTGCTGACTGCTATTGGATGGGGTTGCTGCTGACTGACAATAGAATCAATAGCAGCTGAATGCTACATGGTGGCAGACAATTTCCTCACGGAGATCAAGAATAATCTCTTTTGTTATGGGTGTATGAGATCGTCAATATTCAGTGAGTTTTAAAGTGATTTGTAAAATTCATGAAAATATTTTTAACAAAATATCAATGTTACAAGGAGTCAATCAATCCCAACTGGATAGTAAGATGACTGTGAAGTTGTTGGTTATGGAGAAGAATTGTACTGCGAGTAACGCGGATTAAAACTTATGAAAGCATACTTTGGAAAATTCTGTTTACATACGTTTGTAATTTTGAATATACATGCTATTTCATAACATTTATTCTCTTCATATTGTCTCACATACAGCAGTATTCAACTTCTTTCCTTAAGCACACACATAGTCCTGATATATACAGTTGCGGCCAAAATGTTCAGAACGGCATTGTTTTCGTCAGAAAAGTAGGTATAAGTTTTTATCAAAGTTGTTTTATATTCTATAATTTTCCCAAACAATAAATACGATATGAATTGTTATTGTCTGATATTTTGGTGTAATTTGAGAGGATAATATAAAACGTATGGATGATTTAGTGATTTACTGCAAAACCCATGGCGGCCAAAATGATCAGAACGGTTGAAAGTATAACAAAATAATCAAAAATGACAGAGAATACTGGAATTATTTAATATTTAGTGTGAGGACCTTTAGCTTCAATCACACTTTGACATCTTCGACTGCATGAGGAAATTAAATTTTCAATTTCTTGCTGGGTAATCTTATTCCATTCTTCCTGAAGGGCATTCCATAATTCCTTGGTTGTTTTAGGATTTCTGTCTTTCGAAGGTTTTCCTAGAATATTCCACACATTTTCAATAGGATTGAGATCTGGGCTTTGAGCAGGTCAATCCATAACAATAACCTTTTCAGCCTTGAGGAAGTTCATGATCACCTTAGCCTTTTGACATGGGGCATTGTCCTGCATGAATATCGGTGGTCGCTTAGCTGAATTTCTCAGCACAGGTAAGGCATGATCTTTTACAAGTTGTTTATAAACTCCTTCATTTACCTTTCCATGTAATTGCACCAAAGGGCCCCACGCCATCTCTAGATATCATCCCCCAAACCATGACACTTCCTCCACCGAATTTAACACTAGTCTTAAGGCATTTAGGCGACAACTTTTCACCTACTTTTCGACGAAAGTACCTTTTCCCATCTGAGCCAAATAATATAAACTTAGATTCATCACTGAATTGCACTGTTTGCCATTTTTATTGAGACCATAACACATTTCGGTTGCAAAGGTAAGATGACACTTTTTATTCTTGGAGCTGATCAGTGGCTTCACTGCAGGTACTCTTGCTTGTAGGCCATGTTCAACTAAACGACGAGACAGTTTTTCGAGATAAGGTTTTCTTCAGTACAATGCTCATTTCCAGAGAAACAGCAGCAGCTGTTTTAAATCTGTCCTTTTTAACCAATTTTACCATAGCACGATCTCCTCTCTTGGTCGTTTTCTTGGCCTACCTGTAGATTTTCTTGCTTCACACGAACCACAATCATCGTAGACCTTAAGAATACCGTGAACAACACTTTTTGACTTGTTAACAATCGTTGCAATATACCCAATACTTAAATTATCATTCTTTCGAAGCTTAATAATCTGCTGACGAATTGGTAACAGAGTAAGTGGCATTATATTAACAAAGTACACTGCAGATATTCTTACTAATGTTTAGTAAACGAACCGTCACGTAAACAAATTCAAACATTAGAGTTCGCCGGTTAAATATACTAAAATACAGAGTAAAAGCAACCGTTCTGAACATTTTGGAAACCATGGGTTTTGCAGTAAATCACTAAATCATCCATAGCTTTTGTATTATCCTCTCAAATTACACCAAAATCTCAGACAATAACAAATAATACCGTATGTATTGTCTGTGAAAATTATAGAATATACAACAACTTTGATAAAAAAACTTAAACCTACTTTTCTGACGAAAACAATGCCGTTATGAACATTTTTGGCCGCAACTGTATATATCAGGACTTAACTCTTGGATCGATAATGATACGAGTGAGCAGTCTAATGTGGGTCTTGTGTTAGCAAGACCCACATAACAAAGCCAAGGCTGTGAGAAGTTTTCAGAACATTTATAATGAAATAGTCTTACTGCTGTTTCTGAGATATTAAGGATATCCTTTGATCAGAGACGGTGTGAGCAAATATTTGAGTTCGAATTATTGTAGAAAAGGAAGAGATAGGGAATATAGAGGGAAAGAAGAGAATGAAAGTACAAATAAGATATATAAAGATATTGTAGTTGAAGTTCCATTATTCGATGAAAATGATGTATAGAATTGGTAAAAGTTTCCTGTACATGGTATGTAAGTTCCAATAGCAGTTCATGTTTAGTCATTTCAAAGTATGGAGTTGTGGAGTCAGCGTTGCTCCAGCGAAAGTGTTTGTGGTGTGAATGAAAATTTGAGAATGTATTGGTAGTATTTGAGTATAGATGGTGGGACGAGAGATATGTATGATTACGAAGAGGAGATAGGTCAAATTTAAAACAGAAAAGAGGATATGAGGGGAAGAAAGAGAGAAAAAAGAAAAAAGAAAAAGGGAGAGAGAAAAAACAAAGTAAAAAGAGGGAAAATGGGAAGAAAGGGTGAAAAAAGTGAGGAAAGGAGTGTTAGTTGGTGGTCAAGATAATGTGATTGGCGGATGGTAGAGGTGTGGGGGAGGAATAGGAAGAGATGAGGAGGTAAGGGGTAAAAGAATGTGATATATATGAGTAGGAGTGATATGACAGAGCTGATGGGTGGAGAAAAGGTACAGAAAAGGTATGGGTGGTGTGATATCGATGTGAGTAGTAGTTTGTGTAGTAAAATTTGAAGTGGGGAGAAGAACACAAGGATATCAAATTACTATATATAGACGTATATGAGAAGTTAGTAAAAATTACGAATCAGAGAGGCGGAATGAAGGTATAATGACATACGTTCGCATGCACTCACATGCAGATATATGTGTGAATATATATAATACTTATATATATACACACACACATATATATAGTCATATACATACGCTTATACATACTCATGCATATATACACATGTATGCTCAGGCGCATTCGTAAATGATTTCATACATGTATATATACATGCACATGCACATATGTGGGCGCAGGCGCACACGCATCTACAGTCACGCGCATAAACAACATACAGGTACTTACGTATACATACATACGCGTATCCACACGGATTCATATATATTTACATATATATATATGCACGTACACATACATACATACACACGCACATATATATATATATGGGTGTATATATATATATATATATATATATATATATATATGTGAGAAAGTTGGTGTGTGAAAGCACGTGTTTGGATGTATAAAAAATAGAAAATAGTGAAAAAACTACAGAAGGCTTGTTTTATAAGGTTGAAGAATATATTTAAGTCGTTATGTTAAAAAAATGTTAGAAAATTTTGTGTATAGAAACATAGTTTTGGAGAAATAACCGGTTTCGTGTAAACTCTTCAAATTTCTCAAATTTCTTTACCTACATTGTGTCATGTCTTTGTTATGTAGTGCAAAAAAGAGTTCCAGGCAGGGGGAGGTAATCAGGGATTTCTTCCGGTATAAGGGAGATAATCGCTATATATTTTTTTTCTTTTTTTCAATGAGATGAGTTTCTCTGTGTAAGAATGTTAGGATGGTTAACTTTAGGCTTATATTTTTCAATGAAGAATGTTTCCTTGTTTAATTTAATTTGTGTTGGTGTTCCAATGGCACATTGATAGAATGGAAAGATTAAAAGCTGTGGTAATAGTTGCTTTGCGCATTTCCCAATATGCTCACTAAAGGATATCATTCTGCATTCTGGGAATGGAATCTGTTGTCGATGCAGAGTGCATCTGCGTCTGAGTGATAATCCCGTGGACCCTACGTAGTTTTGGTGGCAGCCCGAGCATCTTATGATATAAATTATGTTTTCAGAAGCACAAGTAAAATTAGATTTGATCTTGAATTTTTGTCTCTCTTTGAAAAGGAAATCTGATCCTTCTAGAGGGTTTGGGCGTGTTGCGCATTTTGATTTACCACATTTTGTTACTTTTGCATCCGTAATTTCAGAAAACAATTTTGCCTTTGTGAGAATCTTTTTTAGTGATTTAGATTGTTTGTAGCTTTTAATGATTTTATGTATGTTTAGACTTTCCTTTAATTTGGGGTCCTTATTAGTAAATTCTGGCGATGATGGTGAAGGCTTCTTTGTTTCTAGGGTTGTATGTGGATATGTAAGACAGTAATTTCGGGGAAGGTGTGTTGTTGTGTTGAACTTTTCTCAAAGTTTCTATGTCGATTTCTGTTGTATGTCTGATCCCATCCTCTATGAGTTGAACTGGGTAGTGTCTGTCAATTAGGGTGTTTTTGAGTTCTTGTAGTCTACAGTTCCTGGTATTTTGTTCTGATACTATTGTGCATATCCTTCTTGCCAGGTTAAAAGGGATGTTTTTTTTTGTGTCTTGGGTGGCATGAATCAAAAAGTAGGTATCGTTTGGCGTCTGAGGTTTTGTAGAATATGTTTCTATTTTTAGGTTAATTTTTTAAAATCAGTATATCTAAGAATCGAAGCTCCTTTTGGTTGTACTCCATTGTGAACTGTATATTTGGGTGGACGCTATTCAATAGGTTTTTGAATTTTAGGAGTTTATCTGTGTTTTCATTCCAGGGTATAAAACAGTCGTCCAGGAATCTTTTCCAGTTCTCTTTTATGTATTGAGAAAGGGGGTTTCCAAAGGTCGATTGAGATTATAACCCATTGTTAGGTTCGCGATGACTTGTGCTGCGCTTGTACCCATAGCAATTCCGGATTTTTTTACGGTAAAACGTATTGTCAAACATGAAGTGGTTATTTTGTAGGATGAATTCAACCGATTTAGTAATGAATTCTTTACTGATCCTTTTTGGTATTTCTTCCGGAAATTGGTCCAGCCAGAACTGTATTGCCTCTAGTCCATAATTATGAGGTATACTGGTATATAAATTAACTACATCAAATGAAACCATGATTGTTTCTTCCTTGACTTTTTGGGGAAGGTGGTTTAACATATCCAAGTCATCTCTGATATGACTATCGATGCGTTTAAGGAAGAGTTTCAGGAGGATGTCCATAAATAGACTTAGTCTGTGTGTTTCACAGGCTGTGCCAGCTACAATGGGTTGTAGTTTTAGGTCCCTTGGGTTAGGTGTGTGTATGTATGTCTGTGGTGATCTTTTAATGGTTTCATTTATAATTTGGCTTTTTTGTAATTTTTGGCAGACCATAGAAGATGCTAGGTTTGCATTTAAAGTTTGTTAGAAAGTCAATCTCTTTGGTTGTCAGTTCCTTAAAATGAATATATATATATATATACTAATCAAAAACAAAAGTGAACACATCCCCCACAGATGAAGAAATAAAGATCTTGACGAGTTCTGCAGCCACATTGAGAACTTTCCCTACCATACTATACATAAACAGACAGTTAACCCAAATGTTAGCACTGCACAATGGAAGGAACTGATAGAACTCCAAAATGATGAAGATATAACCATTAAGGAAGCAGACAAAGGAAGTGCAGTTGTAATAATGGACACATTATACTATAGAAATCTAGTAATTTCCTTGCTTGATGACAATCAACATTATGAA
>NC_043000.1:42666414-42691414 GCF_006345805.1 Octopus sinensis
AGCTATTGTCACGCCGGTTGTCAGATGCATAATTATATAGACATAAATGTATGAATACAGACTGCATGATTAACGCAAGAAATACGAATGAAAAAAAAAAATTCATAACTATCCACCTAAGAAAATCCTTTTTATCTTCTTTGATTTAAAAGAAGGAAAAGCAATAGCACTATCTCTTCTGTGCTATTCTCCATCCTTCTATTCTGCGTCTTTGATAGTTGTACGTTATTCGTAACCTATTTTTTTTCCTTAAGCCATAATGCATATCAAAAGGTGGCAGGTAAATATATGTAAGAATTGGATAATGAAATAAATCTTTTTTTCTTTAATAAATGACAAGACAGGTTAACGTTATTTTTAGACATACGCTGCGACAGTAACCGAAATATATATATATATATATATATATATATATATATATATGTATGTATGTATGTATGTGTGTGTGCCTGTGTGTTCCTGTGTATATATATATATATAGATACATAGATAGATAGATAGATAGATAGATAGATAGATATACAGGGTACGGTGAATAAGATGTTGTTTAAACTACGCTAAATTGAAAATAACACTGTCATCTCATTTTAACAGACATATTTGCCAAAATTACATCAAAATATCTTGAAATAAGAAAGAGTAAATTTATTCAGTAAGAATCGCTATTGCTTCCACTACGGCCTCCAATCGACTTCGAAACATCCTGCAGCTCTTCTGGACAGGCTCCTTGTTTAAGTTAGTGAATGCTGCCGCAATCCTTACCTTCAGTTCATCTATGATGTTACAAGGAAATCTAAAGGTCTCTCGCTCAAATGCGCCTCATACATAATGATCAAGTGTTTTGCAGTCTAGGAGGTTAGATGGCCAGATATTAGGGGTGATGTGGTCGCAGATATTATCTGACAGCCATAACTGGGTTCTTCTGCTTGCGTTGCATGGTGCAGAGTCCTGTTGCCAGACATAGCGTCTTCCAGCAGACACTCTCTTCACCCAGCGCAGCACTACCTCATCTAGGTACTTGATTGGGGCCTCCGTGTAGAGACTGAGGTCGTTTGGGAGGATGAATGGAGTCATAACGTCGTCTTTACTAATGATCACTCTAAGTACCATGATGTTGACAGGATGTTTGATTTTTATCACTTTTGGTATATGTCCTCAAATTTCACTGCCCTTAAATTGACACTCAAACACTAAGAAATTTTCGTATTGAGGGTTCCGGTGCAAATGCCAAGCTGTACAGCAAGTCGTTTTCAAATTTCTGGCAGAGTGAATTGCATCATGGTGATGTTTTTCTCACAGACGGTGACCAACTGACCCTACTTTACTGTGCAGTTGGCGAGACGAAAAACAAGCAATGCACATGCGGGAAATTAAAAATATAAAATGGCGACAATTTACCCATTTGTGTGTGCGTGTGTGTGTGTGTGCATGTGTGTGTGTGTGTATGTGTGTGCATGCGTGTGTGTGTGTGTGTATGTGTGTGTGTGTGTGTGTGTGTAAGTGATCGTCACATTGAATGACAGAGAAAGTTGTCGTGGTGATACCTGCTCAGAAACCTACGCAAGTTTGCAGAAAGTGTATGGAGACGTGTGTACGAGCCGCACACGAGTGTACAAGTGATTCAGACGTTTCCAAGATGGCCGAAAAAAAGTCGATATTGACGAACGTTATGGGAGAACCGCAACCAGCAGAACTGAGAAAAACATTGCAGATTGCGTGCAGCTGTGTGGGAAAATCGTCGAATCACCATCCGTGTGTTATCAGAAGATGTGCAGATTAGTTACAGTTCAGTTCAGTTCATTATCATTGAAGATTTGGGTATGAGATGCGTGTCTGCCAAGTTTGTGCCAAAACTGCGTTCAGCTGACGAAAGAGACACTCCGGTTTCAGTTGCACAAGATCTTGATTGTGTCCAGAACGATGAAAAGTTTTTTTTTAAAATTTTGCGTATACCTCAGTGCACGTATCGCCAAGTTTTTGTCAAAATTTCATGCAGATTATCAGCTCAAGTTTCTCTGTCATGATCAATACAACGATCACACGCTACACACTTTCCTGCCAAGCACTGCTGTAAATAGCGTAGGTGATCTAGAACGTTAATAATTGGTGCACATGCACAGCAGATTTTAAGGTCAATATGTATCAAGTGGAATTATTCTACGTACTTTAGCTTCGTTGCTATGGTAACAATCCGGATACTTACTGATCAGACCGCGTATATATACATACATGTGTGTGCATGTGTGTGTGTGTGTGCGGCTGTAATAACTTTTACACACACACAAACTCTCTCCACCCCTCTCTCTCTCTCTCTCTCACACACACCCATGCTTACAGTCACTTATATATATTTCGCCAACGGGATTTATACAAATATGCATTTGTCTTTCATCTATTCAGTGCTGATGAAGAAATGAATGTTGGTAATTATTACGGTGTTGCACTCTATTATGCCAAATAAATCGCTACCCTAGTATGGTGGCCATTACCGTTGGCGATTTTTTCCCTCTATCTTCCTTTCTCTGGATCTTTCCTTCTCCTATGTTTCCGACGAAGAGCTCCGCTCGAAACGTTAAACCCTCCTTCTTTCCTTCTTTCCTTCTTTCCTGAGCGTCCAATAATACTATATTTGTTCCATGTCCTCGCGTTGTTGTGTTTTTCTGTGCTTTCTTGTTTGGATTAACTATATATATATATATATATATATATATATACACAAATTTATGTGTGCGCCGAGTGTACGTATATAAATGCACACATATTTATACATGTATTGATCCTCCAGGTAACTGGGATCCGACTGTACCGTACATACCACAAGCTACAAAATGTGTGCTTCCATTCCATTTACTAATATTTTTACCTGCCCATGCCTTAGTTTCTACACTTCTCAGTCCTGTGTATTCATAAACTTGTAGCTCACTTAGCATTTGTTAGTCCCACGAGGCACGGTCAAAGTAATATTATTTCTTTCTGAAAGAATGCACTAATTTTATGCGTATCCTTCCTCTGTATCGCAAGTTTCTCGATGGTAATTGCCCTAACTGAAATTACCTCGATTTTGCTTTAGGTATTGGTGATGTTGTTAGCTTTGTCTACAACGGAAACCTCAGCCACCCTAGAAACTGATATTTTTGGTGGCGATGGTTGGTACTGCAATGTTAAGATTATTTCTCGTTGAACATTTGTTGGTGGTTATATTATGTTTCCTTTCATTATACTCGGTAACGTTGTAAGATTGCTGTCGCCTCCGTTATTATGTTGGTATGTTGGTTTTGATATTACTGCTGCCAATGTTAATGGTAGTGGCTTTGGTCGTTGGACTGGTGGCTGAGATAGATGTAGGGTATCCAGAAAGCAACAAGTTGGAATTCTTCCCACAACCATGACATGCTCAGTCCTCCATTCATATCCCAAGCAATTTAACTGGTCCCCCTGACATTTTTCCCACGACGTTATTGGGCGGCATACACCTTCCTCTCCAGGTTCCAACTAACTGACCTCCTAACTTTTCTTGGCTAAGTTGTACTCATGTCACTGCGTCGTATTCTTTTACCGTAGTGCCGACCAGGTCTATATGTCTGGTGTTCTACACTAAGACAGTGACGTCGTCCGTATATGCCAAAACAGATCTCCCATAACCTCAGGTCGTGCATGATGTCTCTCAACGCGTCCAGTTTCAGCAGTAGTGGATCTAGAGACAGTACATACAACAGATACGAGTGAAGGCATCATTTCTGGCCCGAGCACACGATGCTGAAGTAACCATTCATCCTAACTACCGAGCAGTTATCGCTGTATATAGCGGCAATCCAACCACGGAAAACTGGTCGCCGTGAAGCGACCGCCGAGTATTAGTGGTCCACTTTAATAAAGGCTTTCAGTTGATCTAAATCGATCAGGGATCCTTGCATGCTAGCTTCTTTACCGAAACTGTCTACGATGGCATATCTTCTTGGGATGGTAAATGCATGTGAATCACCAATCTGTGCCTCGACTACAAGATTTCATTAATACCTTGACCAAAATTTTGAAACCTGTATCCAGCAGCGTTATGAGTCTAAAATTTTATATTTGATTCCCCTTGTTTGGGTCATTTCCTAGCAGTGCCACAGCTTTCTCGCTCACAGAACTAGAAATTCTTTCGTTCTACTGCCAACTGCGGTATTTCTTTTTGCTAAGTGGCTGCAAAATGAGTCTGTCATCGTAAAGCAGACCATCTAAACCAAACTGTTTCTCACCCGCAACTGGAGATTAACCTGGAGATCAACACGCATTAATTAATTCACCAATACGGTCTCTGTAAGCTTGGTACGCCGGGATGCATTCAGCTTTCAGTAGTCGGGTCTCTGCATACGAAATCTATCTAGGTCGACAGTGCAGATAATGAATATGTAGTCTGTGTAGCCGAGGATTTTTTTTAAAGTCTGCAACTTATGCAATCCTGATCTACAGGCCTTTGGACAACTTTATTAAGATAAGACGGAGATAACTAGATGCAGTTCATTGATGTCTATATTGGCATATTCAGGAAATCTACTTGGTACACATCAGAGATTTGAAAACGACTGGGCAGTTTGGTGAGATTTTGCACCACTATACAATCTAAACGTACATCTTAGATGGCGTCCCACTCAGCCATTAGCACTACTGGTCAAGAATTTCTCAGAAAAACGTCTGGACATCGGAAAAAAGCCTGCTCTCCTTCTCATGTCAAAGCATAAATAGCTACCTGCCTGAAAGCACTCCCGCAGCAACTGTTGACATCCAGGACCACCAGCTTGCCTCATGTGTCCACGAAGATTGACATTATATTGATATCCCGATCGTTCCGGAACTACACTGAAATTCCGCCTCCCAGTTGACATGGATATAAGTAAATCTCGTATCCAACGAAAATGGGCACGAAATCAATCTTGTCGATTGGAAAGTCTAGTCTCACTGGCAGCTACGATGTCTATACTTAGTGACATGTGGTCATTGAGATGGTGGCCCCGATTCCAAGGTGACCCAGGCCGCGTGCATTTATACTGCGTATAGAGACAGGTGCTCTGCCATTTTGGCTATTTGTAGGTGTCTCCACAAGCATTTCTTTGTAGATTTTTTGGTTTATGATGTTACGGAAATCACACACTTCTTTGGAATAATTTGTTTCCAGTTTGCTGCAGTTTTGTTGCATTGTTTTTATAAGTTTTAGGTGAATAATGGTGTTATGTGGGTGTGTGATGTATTCATTTAGAATAAAGTCAGTGTATTTTTTAATGTTTTATTAAATTCTTGCTGTTTGTCTCTATGTCAGTGTAATTGATGAGTGCTATTCAGGTTGTACAGTCGTCCCCAAAAGTATTCATACCCTATGGAAGCTAACATTCACTTTTGGATTTTTCATTTGTAAAAGCTATTATGTTGATATTTCCTGTGTATTTATGCTATGCATAAATCCGCATATGAGTTGGTTAAACTTCATTTGCATAATAATATATATGGTCTAAATTTATTTTTTGTATATATTCAGAATTATTCACATCTCTCTTTTCCCTTCCTGTGAATATTGTGAATATGCTAATCTTTGTCCTATAGTTATTTCCAGAAGAGTATGAATAGCATATAAATAGAGGAAAAGTGTTCTGGCCATTCTCAGTTTTTGATAATTAAGGCCAAGAAGAAGAACCTCCGTGAGGACCAACGACAACGTCTTGAGCGTACCCACAGTTACGGAAATGGTTTTAAGGCCATTTCAAAGCAGTATGATGTCCCAGTGGCAACCGCCCAGAGCATAATCAGCAAGCGCAAGAGGTCCAACACCGTTAAAAACTTCAGGAAAATCTGCCGAGAGGTTAACAACAACCCCGAACCACAACTAGGGCCCTGATTGAAACGCTTGACCAAACAGGAACGAAGGTGTCATGGTCCACCATTGAGCAAATATTGCACAGAAGAGGGATCCATGGACGCAGGCCTCAGAAAACGCCGCTGCGCAGGAAGAAACATCTGGAGACTCGCCTGGCCTTTACTAGAGGTCATGTGAAACAAAATTCCAGCTTTTAGTCAACAATCCTGTGGTCTGATGAGATAAAGTTGGAGTTATTTGGCGATGTGGATGCTGAATCCGTCTGGAGGAAGAGAGGAGATGCACACAATCCGAAGAACACTGTATCCGCCGTCAAGCATGGCGGTGGAAACATAATACTATGGGGATGCTTCTCTTCCAGAGGCACTAGGATTTTGTCAAGGTCCAAAGAATCATGAGAAAGGAGTATTACATCAGGATCCATGATGAAAACGTGAAGGAATCCGCTGAGAAGCTCCAGCTTGGCCACAACTAAAAATAGCGGTAGGACAATGATCTGAAACATACCGCCAAGGTTATGAAAAAATGGTTCAAGGACAATGGTGTCAACATCCTAAAATGGCCAAGTCAGAGTCCTGACCTGAATCCAATCGAGAACTTGTGGCGAGACTTGAAGACCAGAGTGATGTCTAGGAAACCGACCAACCTGACCCAGCTTAAGACTTTCGTGAAGGAAGGGTGACCAACATCTTAGAGGAGACAAGCAGGAAGCTTGCGGACACGTACAAGAATCGTCTAGAAGCAGCCATAAAAAAGCCTATGCTGTTGACTATTAAAAAAAGATATTGTACTCAGTAAACCTAGGGTATGAATAATTTTGAACATGGCATTTTTTGAAAATCCATGAATAAAACACCTCTGAAATGTAAAATTTCCTGAATTGTGTATCGTTGTTATCCTTTCAGTTGTTGGTCACATATAACTCATAAATAAACTTGACAAAACGCATTCCATAACAAAAATAAAAGAATCAGAAAGATTAACAAGAGTATGAATAATTTTGCGGATGACTGTATATGTCGATTGCCCATTGTTTCATTTGTTGAGGTGTTTGTAATGTTGGTGGTGTTTGTAGTGTTGGAAATGTTTGTGTTAGTGAAGAGTATGTGGGGTTGTGATGGTTGTTGGTTTCTGTATTTCCTCTTCTGAACTATTTGCTTTAAGTCTTGTACCGCACTTTTTATTCTGTAACTTTTTCCTTTTCCCTTTCACCAGGATCCATTCCTGTGTCTCTCGATTGCTTTCTTCACCAGAAGAGTTTTCACATTTAGAGAAATTTGCAGCAGGGGCAGCAGTATTTCCACACAGTCACGCATTTCTAAGCTGGTGGTATGGACGTCTGATGTAGGTGAGTCTTCGTTTGGTACGATGGCGCAGGTGATGTTATTGGTTCTTCGGTGGTGGTGCTGGTACATGCTACCATGCAAACGTTCTTAAAGATGTATCTGAATCCTCGCGCTGAATTTGTGGAAAATTCCCAGAGACAATTGTTCATGTTTATGACTGCCCAGTTCTCGCTCAAAAAGGAATACCTCATATGACATGACAGACTAGGGCAACACCCCTATTGGAATACTTGTAAATGCTACAAAATTAAATCATTTGATGAGTGGTACAAGCACCATTCAGGGGATGTAGTATATGGAGAGGGTATCCCAATACAAACAGACAGAAAAATTGATTCCAATCGACCAGACATTGTGATCAAGGACTACAACAGAGAAACTTGTCTGTTAATAGATACGTCGGTCCCACAAAATCAAAATGTCTCAAGAAGGGAATACGAAAATCTTTCTCACTATAAATATATGGAAATTGAAATCACAAAAATGTGGTAGCTTAATACTACAATAATACTAGTAGTAATTTTTGCGTTGGGAATAATAAAGAAGTGAACTGAGAAGTATATTAAGCAACTCCCTGGTAACTCCAATCTCCGTGAACTACAAAAGATAACCTTGATGGGTACAGACCATATAGTACGGAAAGCACTTTCCATCTAAAATGGAATAAATGTGGTGATAATTTTAGCATGCAAAGCAAAACAAAAGAGCCCTTGCTACTCTTCACCTCAGGAGGATGCCCGGTACTAAGGCAGCTGAAATAATGTAATGATAAAAGGAAACCATAAATAATAATAATAATAATAATAATAATAATAATAATAATAATAAAATAATAATAATAATAATAATAATAATAATGATAATAATAATAATAATAATAATGATGATGATGATGATGATGATATGATGATGATGATGATAATAATAATAATAATAATAATAATAATAATAATAATAATAATAATAATAATAATAATATCATTTTCACATATTTAAAACACACACATAGTGAGAAGATAGAGAGAGTTAGACAGGCAGACAAACAGATAGACAGACAGCAGACAGATAGGCTGACAGCAGACAGACAGACAGATAGTTAGATAGACAGATAGAAAGATAGATAGATAGATTGATGATCGAGATGGAGATATGATCTCATATTTATTAATGTTTTTGCGTTTATATATTTTTCTTTTCCTCATATATCTATTGATAATTCTCAATACTCTTAGCGATCAATTCGCATCAATTCTTCCAAATCATACATTCACCAATATTGAACAATACTCGAGTTGTGTGTCGTTACTGATTAGTTTGTTCATTGAGCATATTAAGACTATGTTTATTAATTATATATGATGTGCATTGTATTTTAATTCCAATGTATTCTATATTTTGGATACCGTTGGGAATCTAGCAATTTGTCACTTTTGTCTATAGTTTAAGTCTCCAAAATCTTCTGTACCTCAACGTCTGGTTTTGACTGTCCATAAATTTTCACATATTAAAGTTTCTGTTGGAGAGTGTAAAATGGCGTTGTCGTCATATCTAATTTGCTGTGTCTGTTTTGTTGTCTATTGTGTTGTTTCAATATAGACTATGTTGTGCGCTTTGTGCTTTAAAATTGATTTATAGACATGGAAACAGACACAAATATTGGAGTAGCAGTGTAGCGGATCAAGTAACGCTCAGTATTTAACTGGTACTTTCTTTTATCAATCCCCAAATAGTAAAACGCTGGATATCAATTTGATATAGTATTTGAAGCTGATTGTGTTCGATAAGTAATGAATATGTTACGTCATTGAGTTGGAAGTGTCTGGTGTAAATATGATCAACTCGAGTAAAAGTCATTAGAATATGCGATGGACTGTCACTTTCAGAGAACACGCTTTTAACACTTGTAACACTTGTAAAAGAACCTATGTAAAATAGCGTGTATGTACTTCATATTGGGTAGACGGAAATAATACCAGAGATATGAAACATTCATAATACAGAATAGTCCAGCAATGACGCGCTTTAATTTAAGTAGTTACAAGTTTGTGGAGACAAGGTTCACAATAAAGAGAGGGAGCCAATTTATCCCAATATTGAACTGAGATTTATGGTTCTTGTGAAATCAGATGAAGAACTGACAGAACTAGGAAACGAAGTTAGCGAAGACAGAGTAGCAATATATTGACTGAAAAGGAGACGAGTTCCGACTTTGGGAGAAACCTATATACTAGAATGTTACTGAAGACAACAAAAGTAGTCTATGTTCTACATGCCAAGAGGGCTTGAAAAATTTTTCCTCAGTCCATCACAAAAAATGTGACACCAAGCTTGTACCAAACTGAAAATGCTCATAATCACGCTCTGGTTCTATGACTACAACAGAGCTAAATATCTTGAAGTGTTCCGTTATAACCTAGCTGATGGGTTTTTAATTATGGTTTTCGATTGCTGATTTGTATGCTTTAATCATCTTATCACTGTGTATTTAATTTGAATCAAGTCTCTGATATATTCAATTACACTGTGTAACATTTTTACTTTCTTTTTGTTTTGTTTTTCGTCTTTGGGCAGTAAGTGTTATTTCCTTTTGATTCTCCCTGCAAACTTTGAATTGTGACTTGGACATCAATGTTTTTAAACTGACCTATTTTCCATTAGATTTCAGACAGTTTACGCACTGAGTTGCTGAAGCAGAAATGACGTTAAACCAAATTTTCTGTTGAATACCACTGTTTTGATAGTCTGTTGCTTGACCTTAGCCAGTTCAGCATACCTCTTAGTGGCTGACAAGATGTGCAACTCCGATCATGAGCTGAAATAGTGGGGGACCATCATAGCCATGATTTGAGAGGGATTTTTTTGGATTATGAATAAATGTGACAAAAACTAAGTTTGAAGGAAATATTAGCTATTTCTGATACTTTCTAGGGGTAAAGGAATAGGAAATAATATTTGCTACCGAAGTACAAAAATCTTGTTACACAGCGTTATTCATTGTATAACGTTTCTAACACTCCATTCGTTTTAAATATAACTTTGTTTTCGTGTGCCATGCAATTCAGAACCATATTCATATATTTTCTGTTGTATTTAAGAATGAGCCCTAGTCGCAACGTTAGGAGAAAAGCAAAAGCGGTGAGCTGGAAAAATCGTTGGCACGCTGGGCAAGATGTTTAATGGCGTTTCATCCGTCTTTAGTACCGAGTTCAAATACTGTTGAGATCGACTTTGCCTTTGATCCTTTCGAGGTCGATAAAAATAGTTACTAGGTAAACACTGGCTATGTGCCAAAATTTGAAAGGAATATTAAGAGAAAAGAGTTACGTTTCTTAAAAGTGACATGTAACATTTTATCTGGTTCGCTGCATTCTGGCTTTAAATCCTACCGTGGTCAAATTTACATTCAGAATCGACAAAATATAATACCTGGAAAGTACCGGGGTCGATTTTATCGTTTAACTAAGTCCCTCAAAATTTTCAGGCAGTATGTCTTAAGTACAATTTCTTAAGGTCATTGGTTTGGCAAAATCACTAGATTATTTTAAACGTTCTTTGTGACTTCTCTCATGATTCTTAATGTTCTGAACTGAAATTCCACCGAAGCCAACTATGTCGTTCACACCTATGTGCGGTGTTAACTAGAGTGTCAATAAGGGATTGAAATTGGCCTATTCTCCCCTTTCCGCAACCATACTTCTTCTTCTTCTTCTTCTTCTTCTTCTTCTTCTTCTTCTTCTTCTTCTTCTTCTTCTTCTTCTTCTTCTTCTTCTTCTCTTCTTCTTCTTCTTCTTCTTTTTTCTTCTTCTTCTTCTTCTTCTTCTTCTTCTTCTTCTTCTTCTCTCCTCCTTCTCGTCACTGTCCTCTGTATGATCCTTCTCGTCTTCCTCTTCTTTTACTCTTATTCTTCCTCCCCTTCCTCTCCTTCCTCTCCATCACCCCCTCATCCTCCTCCTTCGTCAGCTGCTGCTGCTGCCTCGTGTTTATGCCATCATCATCATCATCATCATCATCATCATCATCATCATCATCATCATCATCATCATCTATACTTGTTGTTGTTTCCAAGTTTACTAAAGTATATACTTATAATTATGTAGTTTTGTGTATATTCTTTTTTGCTTTTTGTTGTTGCATTTTACTTCATTGCTTACGTTATCTCTTAATCTGTTGACGTGCAGTCAAACAAAGAATATATAACCAAAATGGAAATATTCAATACTTTCTTCTATTCCTATTGATTGGGAAACAGATTTACCATGTTTTATTCGATATTTTTCGATGATTATTACTATGAAAATACCAAAGACAAAAGACAGAGAAAATGGAAGATGAAGTGACAGGGAAAATGTTGTAAGAATAAAAAAAAATTAATATCGTTCAATTATTTATTTTTTACTTGTCATTTATATGCCATTTCTACTTCTTTTTATGATTTTTATGTGTGTGCTTGTGTGTCTGTGTATGTATATGTATTCATATAAATATAAAGTTATACATACATAAACATATACATATATAATATAGTGTTTTTATATATTTGTATATGTCATGTGTTTGTTGGTTAGTTTGTTTTCTTGTTTGTCTATTAACAATTATTCCTTTTTCATAATATATTTTCTTGTAATATCGCTTATAATTGTGGTCGTCTGCGACCAATGAAAAATATATCGACTAATCAAAGCTATTATATCATATAAATTGGGAACATAAATCGAAACGGACAGTAAGATATTTCATTCATTTTATCTCTATCTGTCTCTCTATCCGACTTCCTAGACATTTAATCACATATGTCTGTTTTTCTCTCTGTCATTTCTGTCCCAGACTCCCTGATACTTTTTTAAAAATTCCATATTTGATTTATTATACACAAAAGATTTATTAAACATTAAGTAAAATAAATAAATAAATAAATAAATAAATACCTCAAGAAATATATACGCATTAGGACAAAAACATTAAAACAGGAAAGAAAATCATACACATACACGTATGAATAACTGAAAGTATGTACAAATGCAATGTTGGTTCTTCGACAGTTTCGACGGTGAACTTTCAGATATTCGCGCAAGTGAAGAACTGCTCGTGAAATTAACTTGTAAGCGACTACCCTCAGATACGTGCATTTGACACAATTTGCAGACCGAATCGTTGTGACAAGGCCAGACATTTGAACACATATAGTCTAGAAAGAGTAACAAGAGAAATCGATCCGTGTATTATACTAGTAATATATGTATTGTTATGAAAAGACTAGACGCCAAATGTTTGAGCATAGATAGAACGCTATAAAATGTAGCCTTTTTATAGTGTTCTGGGCTTTAAGGAGTCTACAAGACAACTCCCAGCCTTATACAAAAGCATAGTAATATGTAAGCACATACAAACGATTTTAAAAACTCCATAAACATTCACAATGAATACATTTTTCAGAGCATTCCAACATTTACTTTTACATACAGGAATACTCGCACTTCATAAAATGGAAAACATAACACGTATGCACATGCACACGCACACGCACGAGCACAGATTTATGAGTATGATGTGAGAGATAGGAATATATTAACAACGAATGATATAAAGTCTGTTGGACACAAGTCTACACTAGTGAAATTCGGTAATACAGTATAGTTTGTGGAGTTACTCCAAATTCTCAAGTTACTTCTTATTTCTTTACTGCCCACAAGGGGATACACACAGAGGGGACAAACAAGGATACACAAAGAGATTAAGTCGATTATATCAACCCCAGTGCGTAACTGGTACTTATTTAATCGAACCCGAAAGGATGAAAGGCAGAGTCGACCTCAGCGGAATTTGAACTCAGAACGTAACGGCAGACGAAATACCTATTTCTTTACTACCCACAATGGGCTAAGCACAGAGAGGACAAACAAGGACAGACAAACGGATTAAGTCGATTACATCGACCCAGTGCCGTAACTGGTACTTAATTTATCGACCCAGAAAGGATGAAAGGCAATGTCGACCTCGGCGGAATTTGAACTCAGAACGTAACGGCGGACAAAATACGGCTACGCATTTCGTCTGGTATGCTAACGTTTCTGCCAGCTCGCCGCCTCATTGCCAAGTTAATTCTATTGTGGCATGACAATGCTGTTAACTGTATAATGCTACCTGTAGAAAAGTTTGCTCTGGATTAATAGATACATTGTCCCTGTTATTCAAGTTTACTGTTTACGTTTCAGTCAAGTGGGAAAGTAATGTTCCTGATTCTTGCCACTCTGATGAAGATAACACCTAATTTGTATAAAACCTGGAAATGACCGTGCTTTCCAACAAAGATCAAACATGGAATAAATGTATACACACAGCTGTATATTGCATCGATTCCATGCACACCCAATTACGCATAAAGTCGCGTACTAGATATACATGGGCACCTGTTATCAAATACATTACATATATCGTTATACACCTATTATCATATATATATATATACTTGATTCCCCCATATCCCTACATATGTGTGTGGTTGTAAGTGTTGGGGTATGAGCGTACAATCCCACATATTTACAAAGTCTTGGAATAGTTTTGACTCAATAGAGTCTGATCGCCTACTTAGTCACCGATTTCAATTCTGCAAAGCGGTTAGAGAATTATGATTTAAGCGTAAAAATAATGTACAACTAGTATGATATTGTTAAAAATATTCCAATACTTGTCCAGTAATTTTAGTTACTTCATGAAGCTCTGATGAACATAACATATACGATATCAACATTTGAGGGAATTGAACTGAGAATATAAACGACGAAAAATATATTCAATAAGTTATAACGGTTTCAGTAGTCCGATATTTGCTATATAATATTGATTTATCGTTGTTTTTGACAAAGATTGGCCGGCACTTTTAATGCAATTTTGCAAACTGATGTGTATATACATATAAGTTCAGTTTGTGTGCGTGTGTGTGTGTGTGTGTGAGTGTGTTTGTGTGTGCACATTTATTTAAATTTGCTTCTATACTGCGTCGATACACCAAGTTTAGAGTTCTGACGACATAATTTTAAGACGGGTGATATATAGAAAATTAAGTTGTAACTTCAAATAAATGAACACATAAGTCACAAATTAATGAACACATACGACTACTCTATTGATTATTGTACGTACTTTCTCGTATATCGAAACAGCTAATTATATGTATATTCATATGAAAACATGTCCATACCGCAGGCGCACACACACACACACACACTCATAAAAGCGAAAATCTTCCTATATGTATATCAACAGCTAGACGCATTATAGAGTAATGTGTTAATGCTTATGAATCTTCGTGAGTTAATGGTATTTTGAATATGTGTGTATCAGTGTGTCAATATATAAATATATAAATTTTTGCGTGTATATATATTTATATATATATATCAGGGCATCCCATAAGTTCTGTCCGATTTTACCTTTTTTAAAATTAAATGAAATTTAAGAGTATTTTAGAATGTCTAATGGAATTAAAAATTATTTTTAGGCATTTGTGTACATTTAAACTAATTAAATATTATTTTACAGAATAATAGAATTAAAATTTCTTTGATTAAAACCCTTTCTAACATGGAAGTATCCAAAGATCATTTGCGGCATATAATCCTTTATGAGTACAAAAAAGGCAACTCTGCAGCCGAAGCGACTCGAAACATACATTCAGTTTATGAGAAAGAATGCTTGAGGGAAAGAACTTGCAGAAGATGGTTTGCAAAATTTAGAAGTGGAGATTTCAGCCTTGAAGATGAAGATCGAACGGACGTCCAGCTGAGTTTCATGATAAGCTCCTTGGGACACTACTCGGAGAAGAAAAACAATTAAATTGAAGAAAAAAAATTAAATTAAATGTTTTGTAAATTAAATGAAATGTTTTTTTCCATGGATTCTCTCTTTTCCTTTGTGAAGGTGGGTAGTTGCAGATCTGAAATTGTGTTTACGGGTGACGAGATATATATATATATATATTATATATATATATATATATATATATATATATATATATATATATATTATATATATATATATATAT
Source organism: Octopus sinensis (assembly GCF_006345805.1). Taxonomy (NCBI): domain Eukaryota; kingdom Metazoa; phylum Mollusca; class Cephalopoda; order Octopoda; family Octopodidae; genus Octopus; species Octopus sinensis. The sequence goes on from NC_043000.1 coordinate 42,681,653, forward strand.
ATATATGTATATATATATATACATATATATACATATATATATACGCACACATGCGCACCTACACGCGCATATGCACACACACATACATACAGATATGATCATGATGATAGTGATGCAGGCTGTTGTTCTGAATTAATTCCATCCTCGTAAGTGTGTAAATATGTTGCACATGCCGCCATGCATCCATCGCCAAAGGACTATAAAATACGAAATGAATTTCAAGAAATGAAATAATAGTGAGTTATCTGTACATCATTGAATTTACGAGTCAGTGGCAAAATCCAGTAAAACAGTTTTGCATTCTGTTGTTCGCTATGGTAGATTCCAGCGACAAGCATTGTAAAATGACTGGCACTGTTTTGACAATTTGTTTTTAGAGAACCTTTATTCGAGCGAAACTGCCTTATCCACTGAGGAGAATAAGATGAGGAGAACCTTCTCCACTCTTTGGAGATCTATTTAACTCACAGAGTGGATCCTGATACGTATTAAACTCCGGGTCAGAACTGACCGAGAGTATTGGTAATTGAGGGATGACATCTTACCCTCTATAACTCTAGAACCCCCCCCCGTCTGGAGCCTTAAAACCGGATGCAGTTTAATATTATGTCCAGAACACACGCACACATACACACATTCATACATATACGCACATGCACACTCATACATACATACATACGCATACACTCACACATACATATACTCATATATAAATGAGTAGTATAGGATGTGGAATCAGAAAATCGTGTTCGTGTCACACGAAGCTCCTCTTATGGGCTCAGCTAACAGTCTACACGATAATTCAGTAGAAGAATGTGCACTGTAGAGCGTTTATGCTGCTGAAATCCGGAACATCTGATCGATAAAACTATTTGATAAGGATATATACTTATCCTTATATAAAATGCCAGGAGCTATGAAAGGTAAATATGTACCTATTAAAACACATGACATGCTCGGGATTACGGCTGCTTTGAAACCTTCTTCATAATTTCACGGTAATTATACTATAGGATGCGAAATGGCCGTAATCCTAAAGATGTCACGTGGTTAAATAAATGTATAATCACTTGCCATATTTCATACCTTTTATGGCTTTCAAACGCACACACACACACACGTACGCACACACGCACACACGGACACACACACACAAACACACTCACGCACACACACAGTCATAGCCACACACACGCACGAACACACACACACGCACGCACGCATACACACACACACATGGTGAAAAAGTTAATGGAAAAATTTTCTATGTGATGAATAGTCGACCGTTTTCACTTCTGCTAATCATAACTAAGCAGGTAGTGATAATTTTATATTTTCCCTCTATCATAAAATTTCGTTCCGAGATAGAAGGAGAGCAGATATTTTGCCAATGAATCAAAAGATGAATAAATTATAGCGGAGGTAATCAGTGATTCTTATTATTAGAATCAGGGGAGGTAATTACTCTTTTTCAGAGAATTCGAATCTACCATATGTAGTTTAAATAGATATATATATTTTGAACTTAGATATATACAGAGTTCAAAATGTTTATGTTGAAACCCACTTAGTACTTTTCAGTAAATGTATTCTCTTTACTTAACTGCTGTTTACAGAACCAGAATAATCAAAACGAACAACAGAATCTGTGAAGTGTTTATTTGGTCCACTGTATAATGACATGCATAAGATCTGGTCATCAAATCTAAGTAGAGACTTCAAACTTGAAATATTCAAAGCCACAGTCGAACCAGTTCTACTATATGGCTCAGAAACCTGGACGTTATCAAAGAAGCTTGAGAGGCGGTTGGATGGAACCTACACTTGCCTCCTTATGAGAGCTCAAAATCTCTCGTGGAAGCGCTATCCAACCAAAATGCAAATATATGGGAAATTACCACCTGTATCATCTCTTGTGAAAGTTAGGAGAGTCCAGTTTGCTGGACATTGTTGTAGAGCTGAAAAAGAAGTAATTTCTACTCTTCTCCTCTGGAAGCCATCTACTCGCAATACCAGAGGGCGCACACTCTCCTACCCTGATGTAATCTCCAGGGATACAGGCATCCAGCAACAGGACCTCCGTAATGCTATGATGGACCGTGAAGTCTGGCGTAACATAGTAAATTCCATTGTCTCGACCACGGTCGAACAATGATGAATGATGATGATAATTTAGCAGATGGATAAAGTCTCGCTGTTGTTTTAAATTTGGCTTCTTGTATTATTTCCATGAGTAAACTTGCAGCACATATTATATAATGGTATGCAACATTCCGTTGTAAACCAAGAGAGACTTTATAACCACCATCAGCTAAATCACCAATGCAATGGAACATCATCTGTTCAAAAATATCAACCATGCCTAATAATGGATATATATCAAATTCGGACTACGTAAATAGCTGATTTCATAAGTACATATCTTTTTAAACTCCATATCTTTAGTCCTAAAAACGAAAATTACTTTCCCTGCTTCTAATAGTAACAATCTCTGATTACCTCCCCTAAAATTTATTTACTATTCGACTCATTTAATACATATTTGTTCTACTAACGTGAAGTTAGTAGAACAAATATTGTGTTTTTGTGTTCGTGTGTGCCTCTCACCACCGCTTGATAACCAATGTTGGCTTGTTTGCATTCCCGTAACATAATGGATTGGCAAAGGTTACGATAGAATAAATACTTGGCTTTAAAAAATATAAGTACAGGGGTCGATTTATCTGGCTGAGACTTTGAAGGCGATGACGCAGTAGAGCCGCAGCCCGGTTACTTAAATAAGGGAAACACAAACGCTAAAAGGATATATACATACATATATATACATACATACATACATATATATATATATATATATATATATATATATATATATATATATATATATATATATATGTATAGTAAAATAAAGATTTAGATAGAATAGCGTACTTGAAAAGGTATGCACCAGGTAGGGTTGGATAATCCTCCGGTTCCGGCCTATGGTTGATAAGTATCGAATAGAATAATTTGGCTGTGTACATAGAAAAACCCGAACCCTATGAGTATTTAGCGCCTGATGATTGCGGTTTTTTGTAATGAAGTAATTTTCTCATTCTTCTATTGAAAATGGGTAAGAAACAGCTGTAATGTGCTGACAATTATCCATCGTATGCTAGTATTCATTTGCTAACCGTATATACTCGATTAATAGACAGCAAACGCCACTGTATGAATTTGTACAGAGGTATGACGTCGGAAAGCCTAAAAACATTTATTTAATCGCTAGATCAGTGGTTCTCGATATTTTTTTTTTTGCCGCGGAATCATTCGACATTATTTTTTAAAACGTAGAATCCCTGATAACTTCTAAGGAATTCTGGGATTTTGCAGAACATGAAAATTGCGTAATGTTATTGAAGAGTTATAATGTGAAACACCCCGAGTATATATCAGCTTTATGCATCGTATAGGTAGTAACATGCCGGTATAGGGTAGACATGTTACCGGTGGTAATATGACATAATTATGAGATATAAATTGATTTCGCTCAGCTAGTCTGTTAAGTTTGATGGATACAAATGAAAGAGGTGTTGGTATTTGTAAGAGCTACTCGGTCTTGTTTATGGGCTTTGTTATTTATTTATACGTGTGTTTTGGTGTATAGAATTGGTAATATTACTGTTATTTACTATTGTGCTTTTGAATTTATTTGCTTAGAGATCAGTTGGACTTCTGCTGCTGTTACGGTACTCCGGATTCTAGCCTTAATTTCAGCTCTTTAAATGTAGTATCCATGTAATACTCGACTCCATAAATTTGACCTTGAAAAAGGGTCTAAAATTTGGAGTTTTACAAGAGTATATACGGTATATGCATATCTACTTATAGACATGTCTATGTGTGTAAAATGTATACATACATGCATACATACATACGTACACACAAGCACATACATACGTACGTACACATAGGTACATACACACACATGCATATATAGAGAGAGGTAGAGACAGAGAGAGAAGAGAGAGAGAGAGAGAGGTGCAGGAGTGGCTGTCTAGCAAGAAGTTTGCTTCCCAACCACATGGTTCCGGGGTGAGTCCCACTGCGTGACACTAGTTTCTTCTTCTATAGCTTAGGCCGAGCAAAACCTTGTGAGTGGATTTGTATGTCTGTACTTGTCCCCCACTCACCGCTTGACAACCGATGTTGATGTGCTTGCGACCCCGTAACTTAGCGGTTCGAGATATCAGGTCGATAAAATAAGTGCTAGGCTTACAAAGAAAAAGTTCTGGGGGCCGATGTTTTCGAATAAAGGCGGTGCTCCAGAATGGTTGCAGTGAAATAACTGAAACAAGTAAAAGAATATATATATATATATTATATATATATATATTATATATATATATATAGTGGTATAGCTACTCGTTTAATGCCCTCATAAGTATGACTGTTATATTGTGCATATGTGTTTGTGTGGTCGGTTATTTGATCGTGTTTATAAGTCTGTTATATATCGAAGGAATTTGTTAGTCATTCCGACATCATTTTCAGAGTTGCAACCTACAAGAACAAAAGAACAGTGTAGATGTGCTTAAGATAACGAACAATATGCTATGGGAATAATGAAGTTGGTGATGATATTTAGAATCGTCTTGTTTATGGTGATGGGGATGGTACTAATGCTAATCTATTATGATGACGATGATGATGTCAACGTTGATGATGATGATGATATGATAATAAAGGCTCTGTTGAGCAAAACTTCACCGGCGACGGAGATCAGCGCAATTATTCACCTAATTTTCAAATATGTTGTTCTGCCATTGTTTTGCTGTTGTTGGTTTCATATTTTGTAGTTGACGGTGTTTCTCTGCAGTTCTTTTGTTATTTATCTCTATATAGATACATTATTGGTGTTTAGATAATTAGTATTCTATGAAGAATTCGACTGCATTTGATTGATTTCATGTCATTGAATATATATTCTTATGTTGTATTTCTTTTCGGTTTTGCTTTATTAAAATTGCTTCTGCTATAAGTAGCACCAACGTCATCACCCTCATCAATGTCGTCGACGTAGACGTCCACCTCCCCCTTACCTCCATAATAATAATCATCGTGATTACTATCGATATGTCATATACCGCATGAGCTGTTTGCTTTTTTCTGTTTTTTGTATTTTTGATGTTTCACTATTTCAATACGAAGCTCACATCATTTTTATTTCAGTTTTGGTAGCATAGTAATGAAACCAAATACAGGCATGTGTATCTATTTACTACAGTGTATTTCATATATGTGTATACACACACAGACACACACACACACTCATATGTATGATATATTCGTATATGCATGCATGTGTATAAATGAATAAATATATATATATATATACATACATGCATATATATATATGTGTGTGTGTGTGCATATATACGTATATATTTATATATATGTATGCATACACACACACACAGAGAAACATATCCGCAAACACACACACACACACACACACGCAAACACCTACACACACAACACACAGAAACACGCTTACACACATATAATCCATCCTACACGATGCTATAGTTACAAATCATCAACCGCGACTCATATTAAGATAAATATATGCATTAGTCTCCTTTCTTACTGTGCCCGAATTTCAGCAATTTCCGGTTTAAATCTGATTTCGATTTCAAATTGAAGATGCTGTATATATATTTTTTATTGTATATTGTATTTTATTTCTTTGCTGAAACGTATTGATATCATACAAACGTCCGGGAAGATCTTGGCAGCTTACTCGTGAAAAATGGTTTTGCTAATTTCCCGTGCCACGTGACTCATGAGTCAAATGTAGCTAAACATGATTATAAATTGATTGTTTTTCTTGTACGAGGAATTAGATCCTATACCAGAAAAATGACTTTTTTCATGTTTGTGTGCGCGTGTGTGTGTGTGTGTAGGGGAGGTCTAGAGGCAAAATATATTTTTTCTCATACCTCTAACAAGACAGAATGATATCCTACTGAAACTTGAGCCCCAGTGATTATAAATGTAATCCATATATTTATTTTAATAATGACTCAACAGATTGTTGTCCAACGTTACATACATACATGCATGCATACATACATGCAGATAGACAGTCATACACACACACATACACACATACACACATACACACACAAACACACACACACACACATATATATGTATGTATATATCAGTTAAATAATGTTAAAACAAGGTTTGTTTTTCAAGTTTTTAATCATGGTATTTTGGAAATTATTTTTACAATATTGAAGTGTATTAAGTATTAAAAAATAGTTTGTACTGTTCATAAAGTTGAATTAGCGCTTTCATACGTTCGTAGTATTCATCAGATTTTAAAATGTATTTAACTGACGGTTGAGTTATTGACAACTATAGTAAAATGAGTGACTTCTTTCTTTTTATAGCTCTTAGAAGGCCGCTACAAACCGAATTTTGGAATTCTGTTTTGACCAATCCGCATGCAGCTTAAATGTCACGGTTTGCCGGGCTTAACGATATTACTGCCATAGATCCTACTTTTATTGCAACCAATTAGCTTGCGGTTTCCATGTAATGGTTTAATGAGTGAGAAAACTTAGTTGGTTTCGATTGTTTCTGTTTCAGTTGGTAGGACTCTTCTGTAATTTCTCTATGTTCATATGTTGAAGATATTATATAGTCAATACCATTGACTGGTTGTTATATTATTGTGGTTATTTCCTCTTACAGGTAGAACCATTAGAACAAAAAATGGACAGATTTTCGCAAATGCAGATATGAACTGCAACAACCAAATTTGATCTGCTGCTTTAAATGCCCAAATTGAGAGGAATTATATATAGGCGAGACAGGGATTGCATTAGCGGAACGCTCATATGTCCACAGACAACAAATCCGGAGCACTAATATTATTCTGTACACATTTACACTAATTCGGAAGTAAATATGTATATATATATATATACTAGCATTATGACCCGTCGTTGCCGGGCCATACTGCTAGTGTTTTTCTTTTTTTTCTAAAAACCCGAAAATTATGTTTGTTTTAAACCTTGAGATTACATAGAAAGTATTTTGCGTAGGATATGAGCAGTTCCCATGAGCACTATCTTTTGAATTTCTGCCATTTTTGGGTTTCCTGGTATCTGAGTTAGGTAGCTATCAGCCCCTTTTGCTATCATTCCCAGGGCACCTATGACAACAGGTATTGTTTTAGTCTTCAGGTTCCACATTTTGCTGATTTCTATTTCAAGATCTTTATATTTGCTCAGTTTTTGGTAGGTCTTGACAGATACGTTTATATCGATTTGGACAGTCATATCAATCATATCATTATTATTATTATTATTATTGAGTGAGAGAGCAGTTCATGCCATCAAAGTGACACTGGGGTAAAATATACGAAGCCCAATATACCCATCATGACTACTCGTCCGATAAGGGTACACCAGGCACATGCATCACAACCATATGTGCGCGACATGGTGATCTCATATCAAGATAAACAGCACATGACCTTGCAGGTGGGGCCCAATTAGAATTTTCTTCAGGTTGAGTAGCCCATCCCACTCAAACGGTCCCTGAATAAGGGTTGTTTAAGGATGTTGAAAGAACCACCCATGTTTCCAGAGGTGAATTATTCAAACCCCAAAGAATCCCTCTCAACACATGGCTATGATGCTCCCCCACTACTTCTGCTCATGATCAGAGATGCACATATCGTCAGCCACTAAGGGGCATGGTCAACTGGTTAAGGTCAAACAACTGACAAGCAAATCTGTGGTATTGAGCAGAATATTTGCTGTAGCCCATCTTTTATACCAAGACAAAACAATGTACGTGATAACACTTCTAATCAGTTAAGATCAGAAGCCATGAGAGCCACTGCCTGGTACTGCATCAGGGCATTTATTATTATTATTATTATTATTATTATTATTATTATTATTATTATTATTATTATTATTATTATTATTATTATTATTATTATTATTATTATTATTATTATCATTAATATTATTATTATTATTATTATTATTATTATTATTATCATTAATTTTATTTTTATAGCGTGCTTTCACTTCACTACCGAGCACAGCTCTGTGTGCCTTGGGTATGTGCTGTGATTTGTTGTGATGCGCTGATGGTTATTGTATGGAAAGTGTTCTGCGTAGGATGTGTGCAGTGCCTAGTAGTGCAATTTTCTGTATGTTATATGTGTTTTTAAGTCCTGGTGTTTTTGTTATGTATTTGTCTGAATATTTTTTTATCATGCCTAATGCACCTACTATGATAGGAATTGTTTCTGTTTTCAGATTCCACATTCTAGTTACCTCTATTTCCAGGTCTTTGTATTTTGAGAGTTTCTCCATTTCTTTTAGAGACACGTTGTCATCAGCCGGTATTGATACATCATTAGAAAGCATTTTTTTTCTTCATGGTCTCTGACAACTATATCTGGTCTGTTGGCCTTAATTTCTCTATCTGTGTGTATCGGCATATCCCAGAGTATGGTTGCTTTCTCGTTTTCTGTGACCTTTTCTGGTGTGTTCCTATACCATCTTTTTTCTGTTGTTATTCCATAACGTTGGCATAGCTTCCAATGTATGTAGGTTCCAACTCTGTCATGTCTGTGAATATATTCCTTCTTAGCCAGGACTGGGCAGCTAGAGATAATATGATTTATTGTTTCTTGTCCATCTCCACATATTCTGCAGTTACTTGTAATATTTCTTTTCATTACATGTTTTTGGTAATTTCTGGTGGGGAGGCTTTGGTCTTGTGCTGCAATTAAAAATCCCTCTGTTTCTGCTTTGAGTCCTGTGCTTCTCAACCATTGCTGGGATTTTTCTTTGTCTATTTCTTTTGCGTTTAGTTTAGTGCAGTATTTACCATGAAGGGGCTTTTCTTGCCATCGTTTTATCATGGCTCGTTGCTGTTCTATTTTTAGTTTGGATTTCATTTGTTTTATAGCTTTTGTTGTTTCTTCATCTTCTTCTTCTTCTTCATGTTTATTAGGTGGTATGATTTCTTGTTTATATTTGTCAGCTTCCTTAAATATTGAGAACAGTTTTTTGTTTTGCTCGTGTTTTGCCGCTATCTGGATCAGTTTTCCTTCCTTCTATTATTATTATTATTATTATTATTATTATTATTATTATTATTATTATTATTATTATTATTATTATTATTATTATTATTATTATTATTATTATCATTATTATTATTATTTACTTTTAATCTGCATGTTTGATGCAATCACTTGCCGGGACACACCCAGCGCCCTAGGGCAAGTGAAGGTTAAGAGTTGTTGAAATATAGCTGAAAGCTTGGGGAGGGGAAGTAGAGAAACATCTCCATGTAATACAACACAAACATTTACATTGATAGGGTTTTTCTAAGGATGTGGGCAGTACTTGTTAGCACAATCTTTTGGATTTCCTTGAGACATGGTTCTCCAGGAATATTGTCTAGGTGTTTCTGCATCCCTTTTTTTATCATACCTAGGGTACCTACAATAACAGGAACAGTTTTTGTTTTAAAATTCCACATCTTTTGTATTTCGATTTCCAGGTCCTTATATTTACTAAGTTTGTTAAATTCCTTTACAGATATATTGTTATCAGTGGGGACGCTTACCTCTATTAGTCTGCAGGTACTTTCTTCCCTGTCTTTAACAATTATGTCTGGTCGATTAGCCTTGATCGTTCTGTCAGTATTGACTGGAAAATCCCAGAGGATGGTGAC
>NC_043000.1:42696414-42711414 GCF_006345805.1 Octopus sinensis
AATGGAACAGCAACTTTAACATCTAGCATGTATTTTTATTTTCTTATTTCTTTTTATACTTTCTGTATCCCCCTCTTTCCAAAATAACTTATAATGAACTCTACTCATTCCTTCTATTGAAACTCTCTTAACTCGTTTCTGATGATGAGATATTATTTATTTCTCTGAAACAGGTGTAAGGCTACCTTTCCCTTTATAAATGTCCTAGATTTATCATATTGCTTTGGCATTGTTATCCCATTTTACTTAACACACACAGACACACACACACACACACAGATTCACTGAATTGACAGGTTTACAGAAACATTCTCAGTCCACTTGGAGTAGAGAACTCAAAGCAAGAGTTCTGAAAGTCAAGACTTGTAATCCATAAACGTGGGCTTTAAATATATATTTTTTTGGCCTGAGGGATTCATGAAGGAATGAAGAACCTGGTCAGACGAAGTTGGTAACATATATAACTAAATAGACTGATATATATATATATATATTGGCAAAGGGGAATAGAAAGGAATAGAGGGAATCCATAATAGTGTATGCTGGTGCACAGTGCTACAGTGTGTACAGTGCTAAAACTAGTTGGATATTTTTTGTTTCTATTGGTGATGGTGATGTATGAAAGGTGTGCACGGGACCATGAAATCGGAAACCCCACCCGATCGGTGTCCGATCACTGCAGTCCTATGAAATTCTGTCAAGCAGATGCTATCATTCGTAAATCCAACTAACAGCTATGTCTATCATGACGATCAAGACGCCGTTTTTACTGGAGTGAAAAGCTGGTTAATCATGTTCTGCTTGGTGAAAAATTTGAAGTAAATTGTGTGACTGACGTGTGTGGATTGGTAGAATCGATAGAACATCGGAAAATTTGTTTTGCTATATATTTTCTGTCTCTTTACATACTAGGTTGAAACCCCATTACAGTCAACTTTACCATTCAAATTTATGGAATCGGTAAAATACAGTAGTAGTAAAGTAGTGATGTCAATGATATAGAATAACCCCCATCACTCAAAACTGCTCCCCTTGTGCCAAAATCTGAAATTTAAAACTGCTGTTTTAATTCTAATCTTTAGAATATCGGAAAATATGATGATGAACCAGAGCAGTGTTTGCTCCGGCTCATCAGGTTCTGAATAAAATACCTGCCAGGGACAACTTTGCTTTTCATCCTTTTAGGGTCGAGCAAATAATCTACCAATCAAACAAGGAGACAGAGCCAAGTCAACTGTATTGTCGTGGCTCTCTCCTCTGAAAATTGCTCACCTTGTGCTTAAATCAGAAACGATTATAAAACTAGTAGAAGGGGGCGAATGGGCAAGATCGTTAGCACGCCGAGCAGAATGCTTAGCGACATTTCGTTAGTCTTTACGTTCTGAGTGCAAATTCCACCAAGATCGACCTTACCTTTCATCCTTTCAGAATCGATAAAATGAGTGCCGGTCCACTACGAGGTCGATTTAATCGACTATCCCCTTCTCCAAATATTTTCAGGCCTCCTGCCTATAGTAGAGAGGATTATAAGGGTAGTGATTTGGCAGAATCGTTAGTGCATCGAACAGTTGTTGTGGTTCATACCGTTCTGAGATAAAACATTGCTGATATCATATTTATCTTTCATCCATCCAAAGTCGATAAATAAGAACATGTCAAAGCCGAAAATCAATCCTCTCGACTACACTCACCTCTCAGAATTACTTGACTTGTGCCTAGATTAGAAACAATTATTATTTCAGTTATTTTCGTGTCGTTGCCATTTCCGTTGTTGTGGACAAACAATAAAAAAGAAAAACAGATATATAGATTAAAAACAAATTACATAGAAATTGAAAGAAATCAGGAAAAATTGAACGTTTATAAATTTTTATAAAATTTTCATAAAGTTGTCTAGAAGCATTAAAATAATAATTCGAAATAAATATTTAGAAAACACAAAATAAAACAGCAAAACTTTGTTTAAAATATTCCTCAGTTTAAAATATGGTAGCGTTTTCTAATGTTTATTTTTTCCCCTTTTTCCTGTTTAAGATTTTTTGCATTTATTCATGTTTTAAACATCAATAACTTGTGAACTATTTACAGAAGAAGAGCTTCCTTTTATGTCAAATATTTATTCTGTGTTATTTTATTCCATTTAGAGTAATTAATATTGTTTAACTGAGTTAGTTCCATGTCCGTATTCACAAAATTGTACTGCTCTACTTTCGAATTAGCCCTAGAAACTGAGCTAATATATTATCATTTTTCATTATGGCGGCAAGCTAGCAGAATAGTTACCATATCAGACAAAACACTTAGCAACATTTCGTCCGTCTTTACATTCTAAGTCCAAATTCCACCGACGTCGATGTTGACTTCATACCTCTGGGATTGATAAAATAAATACTAGTTGAAGAGTGAGGTTAATTAAACGACTCACCCGCTCCACAGAAATTGCTGGCTTTGTGCCAAAATTTGAAACCAATATATTACCTACATTAAATCAGTTTTCCCACAACGAATTAAACGAAATTAAAATTAATAAATGATATTTATAAAGAAGAAATATACTGAGTGCTTGCTTAAGTGATATGAGAAATATATATATATATATATATATATATATATATATATATATATATATATATATATATATATATATATATATATATATAGACGTTTCTATTTCGGTGTTAAATTCATGATAGCTTAAAATTACGTGCTTAACAATAAAAACACTTTGGACTTTAATTTGAACAATGAAGTGTTAAACTAAATAATAATGCATGTCTACATATGTATGCGTATCTATCTATCTATCTATCTATCTATCTATCTATATATCTATCTATCTATCTATCTTTTCTTCCTCTCATTGTACTCTCTCTCCCTCTCTCTCCCTCTCTCTCTACATATATCTATATATGAATACCTGCTAGTAATTAGCTAATAATTAACTGCTTAAAAATCATAAACGATTCGAAAATGTAAATCCTCACGAAAGAATTCTGGAAAATGTCTGAACACATTTTGAAAATTAAATTATATGCTTTTAAATAAAACGAGAGCACATTGAAGATATTAATATGTTATCATAACTACTTAAATGTATTTCTTTATTCGTCTAAAGTTGCATAACTAAAAAAGTAATCACGTTTTGCATGACATAATATTAAACAGATGTTGCGATGTCTTCAAGCAAAGAATTATTTGCTGGATTTGTTATAAGAAATTTTTGTTTTAAATCTGCTGTTGTAAGATAAAATATTTTAAACTTTCAAGAATGTTGTTGATTTTCAATTCCATGATCTTTATGCGTGTATATATATATATATATATATATATATATATGTATATTATAGTCTGGTTTTGTATTTTCCTGTTTATATTTTCTATGCATTTTGTACATGATTATTTTCAAGTATTTGTCTTTCATTTTTCCTTAGATTTATTTCGTTGCAGTAATAATTTAAAACAATTTTTCTGTTTCCTATCAACAGCATTTAAAGTCAAATTAATGAAACACTGCTTTGCTTTTGAGATTTTCAAAAATCAAATTGAAATAATCAAAATTCGTTTCAAATAACCTGTGTATGGTTAAATTTTTTTTTAGAAAGTCTCTTCATAGTGTTTGTATTCTATCGTATTTTGCACGACTCAGAATGCATTAAGAATTTTAAGTTTTTTATTCTTTCATCGCAGCATGAATATAAACTTTTCCGTCGATTTCAACGAACAAATGTTCACGTTTTTCACCAAACAAAACTTTCGAATCAATAATTTAGAGTGCCAATGGCTGAATATTCCGCAGACAATTGTATCCTTAAATTGATTCCAATACAGAATCGGTGTAATAGTTTAAGAGTCATGCATGAACATTCGAATTACTTGTACAATTAATCTTGCGGTTTTCCATCAATCTAAAACTATATTTATTTCATTCGCAATGTTTATAGCAACGTCCACGTGTTTGTTTAGTCAATAACTATTCAGTATAATATACAATGGGATGACATACGGCGAATTGCAAATACAACTAATTTTGTAAACCACAAAGAAATAAACGAGCGTGAAATGAAACTGGGCGAACATTCACTAGTTAAAATATAATCCTATGGATATCGTAGTCTAATCATTACCACACAAGTGGAAGGAAGTCTATGCACTATATATCCTGGGTCATTGTTCTCCATCGGATAGATTCGTATTGTCATTGAATTATTATCTATCTATCTATCTATCTATCTATCTATCTATCTATCTATCTATCTATCTATCTATCTATCTATCTATCTATCTATTTATCTATCTATCTATCTATCTATCTATCTATCTATCTATCTATCTATGTTTATCTATGCAAACGCACGCGCTCACAAACATACACACACACACATATAAATGTCACTAAATGCGACTAGGGTGTTAGACAACATCTGCTTTGATAGAAATAAGAGTTAAAACGCTCTAATACAGTAGTTAAAGAACATGAATGAAAACATATACAGTAACAGGAACCATAATCGTCCGAAAAGCGCCGATCTGTTTCTGCAATTTCCATCGCCTCATCATTTAAGCAAGCTCACCTTCGGCCCGTTCCGGACTCGCGTCGCCGTTAGTATTTATGTTTTCGTCAGCCAAATAATTAGATGATTTAGTGATTGGCCAATGAGTATATATATATGCAGTTTGCAATGTTTCACCAAAAAGGAGAATTACAAAAGTCACTAAATGCGACTAGTGTGTTAGACAACACCTACATTGCTAGAAATAAGAGCTAATACTAACGAGTAAAAATCAACCACCACATCAAAGTGGCCGATCCTGCTGGTAATATTATATATAAAGGGTGCAGCGTCGTACCGATAAGCAGCTAGCGGAAGGTATGCCTGGGGTTAAACTGGTAGTAAACATGGAACAGCCACTTTGATGTGGCGTTGACTTTATTTGTTAGTATAGTTACTACTTTAATCACTTTTTGAGATTTCACAAGTATCTGTTTTGCTTGTTGCAAATCAGTGATCGATCGTCGCTTTGTGACCAGGTACTCGTGACTCAACGACCTTGAAACTGAGACCGTCTCCCGATCCTGTTATCTGCTAGAGGATGGTAGGGGAGTGTTTCCCTTGCTAGCAATATATATTGTATATAAAGGGCGCAGCGTCGCACCGATAACCAATTGGCGGAAGATCTGCTTTTGGGTAACTGAGATTAAACATGGATCAGCCGCTTTATAGTGGTGGTTGACTGTCCTTGATATATTCGAAGACGACGGGGCAGTCGGATTGAATTCCTTGCGGTATTTACCGAATGGTTTTTAAATCCACAATTCAAATCGGAGAGTGTGTGTACGTGCGCGTGTTGTTGTTTGTGTGTATTAGGAAACCTGGCTGTAAAAGAAATTTATGAATGTAAACACGGCTTCTATGCTTTCGTTATGCAAACATAGCAGGAGTAATAATTTGGCGGACCATTTCATAGTTTGTTAACCATTCTGCAGGCAATACCTAACCAGAACCCTTCACCAATCGAAAGTAAACAATACTCAGCTTCTATATAAAGTAATCATAACTCAGTAGATTACCCCCTCTTCTTCCGAACGCAACATTGTGATTACACATTACATTCTTCAGTGAGGTAAATTTTCTGATATATATATATATACATGCAGTATAAAGTAATCCCTCGCCATATCGCGGTTCATCATCTAAGCTTACAGCGATTCCTCTGTGGGGTTGTTTTGCATATGTAATAAAATAAATATATATAAATTATAAAAATAATGAAAAAATAAGGTACAGAAGTGTTTTCACCTGTCGCGATAGGGTTCGGAACGTAACATCTGCGATAGTCGAGGGATTATTGCGTGTGTATATATATATATATATATATATATATATATATATATATATATATATATATATATATAATATATATATATATATATAGAGAGAGAGAGAGAGAGAGAGGAGAGAGAGAGAGAGAGAGCAATGTTTATGTGCCAACAGAATGTGGTAGTCCGATAAAGAACTGTTGTTTTAGCCCGAGGAAAACATCTTTTCCAGCTGGCCATCGACGCACACTCTGTATCCGTATAATATTTTCAAGGGAGGTCATCGCTCCCATCTCTGGACCTAGGTTTTCGGGTGGTTTCCCGTCCTCACTTATATATATATATATATGTGTGTGTGTGTGTGGTGTGTGTGTGTGTGTGTATACTAGTAGAGATACCCGGCGTTGCCCGTGTCCCATGGAATTGAAAAATTTCTTTTATATTTTCTCTAATGAACTGGAATACCTATGATTTGAATTTCATCAAAATTGGAGATCAAGAATTTCAATGAGGGTACTTTCCCTCTTTATACACCCTAAAACATTCTAATCATGGTATATTTAACCCATACTACTCATCTTTATGTCCAGATTCCAAAATCCGAATCTTATAAAAGCCATTCAAAGGTTTTTGCTTCTGAAAAACTGAGCGCATGGGGAACATTAAGCTCTAAAATGTGGGAGTTATTTAGGGGGTCTTAAAGGCAACTAGAGAAGTTGATTTGTATCATATCGTTTGTTCAAATTTCTTTGAAATCGGAAATATATGAATGTTCAGTAGGTTTGTATGAATGTTCACTGGGTTTACATAGTAGAGAGTGAGGTGGAGGAAAGAAAATAGATGTGAGATATGTAGGGATATTGAATTAGTAGATCCATTTTCTAGGCAGAATGGTATATATGTAAGATTCCAATACCTTATGGGAAAAATACTTAAGATTCCAATAACTTATGAGGTATTGAGAAAAATAATTAACATTCCAATACCTTGTGAATTCACAAGGACCTCAAACCTACAAGAGTAAACAAGAGAGACACAGACAAGCAGAAACAAGGAAAATGCCACTTGTGTTTGAACACTATATAAAAATATTCTTTAAAAAAAAACTTTTCTTTTAATTTTTCTAAATTTAATTATTTAATTGTTACAGTTGAAAAAGTCTCAATGACTGAAACCGGTACTGAAATGTTTTTTATAAAATTATTTTAGCATTTTCTATCTTGACTTTTTTTTCCATATATATATCAACTCGTGTGTTCCTTTTCATCCTTATATATATATATATTATATATATATATATATATATATATATATATATGTAAGTGTGTGTGTGTGTCTGTGTGAGTGTAAATATTTATACATATATCTACCCTCACCAAACTCATAAACACACCTATATGTGCTTTTCCAAGCGAAGAAATTGTACTTAACACGTTATGTAAGTTGTTTTTATATGATTAGAAGTTGTAGTTTGTTAGTTTGTTGAATAGGAAGTTGAGTTCTACGCTACTGATTATACAAACGAATTTTTTCAATAATCTTTAACATTCACGTCTGAGATATGATTCAAGGTATTTCAGCTCTTGATTACCCACATATAAATCAATGAATATTCCCATCTGTATGGTCTAAGTGTTAAGACACAAACAATACTTGCCTCTACATACTTCAATCTGGAGTTGTAGCAGTAATGGCCGATAGTCTCCACCTCGTCCAATCCTTAGCCTGGTCTGGATCTTCGTCGGTTATGACGGCGTGTGTTCCAGCTGAATGGATCAACGGAACAGCCTGCTAGTGAAATTTATTTGCAAGGGGCTGCGCACTTTACTGAAATGCGAAACCTTCCCAGAGAGTCGTAGCGTGTATCTACAGGGATGTACAGCGTGTTATACCGAATATGACAAGGCTAGCCTATTAAAGTACAGGTACTACTTACCTTTGCCAGCTTAGTGGACTGAACCAGCGTAAAATGAGATACTAGGTTGAGGAAAAAGTTCGTGCGCCGTGTTACAAAAATGAACTGAATGAAAACACACGCCACAAAATTTTATTAAAAAGTATTATTTTATCACACTGCACGAACTTTTTCCCCAAACTAATATCTTGCTCTCGAGGCGGTGCCCCAAAATGGTCGCAATCTAATGGCTGAAAGAAGTAAAAGATAAAACGACAAAAGAGTCACTGGCAATCAAAATTATGATCTAATGATCGTAAACCGAATACCAAGTCCTTAGGCCACGCTTGATAGCATCACTCCATAGCTTCTTTGTTATCTCTGAGTTCACTTTTCGTCCACTCAGACCTCGAGGAACTATGTGAAAACTGCTTCAGGACCTTAATAATATGATAAAGCTGTTGTATTTTTCATCACTTGACAATTGCAACCAGGTGTCGGTCTGCTTCGACAACCTCCAGGATTGGAGTGTTCTTTTCGGACGTCATCCAACTCGTGCACAATACTTACTCTCAGTCTCTTGATATCATCTATCTTAGTGTCTTGCTGCACAGTTTCTGGCCTTACTGCTCTTGGTATACACTGCGTCTTGCCTGACCAAAATTTTTGGAAGTCACATATATGTGTATTCGTGAGGGCGTGTTTGTGCCTGTATACATGTGTGTGAATCTGAGTGTATCTGTGTGTGTGAGTGAGTCTGTGAGTGTGCTTCTGAGTGAATCTGTGGGTGTTAAAATTTGGCTACGAAAGAATTTGAATTATGGCATCTATAGTACTTGACTAAACTATCACAATCAATAAATTTAAACAGCCTTATGTTCAATAAGTATGTTTCTAGAAATAGAGGTTTAATCTTTCCCCTTTAGCCTTGATCATACAAACCTATAATGACGAGCAACACACGTATCAGTATCCCACGTATTCACGAAGCGTAGTGAATCTTAAGTAATATTATACAGCCTAGATTTTTAAAGAATTAGGATGTGCTGTGAAAGTTATATAGCTGCTGTTTCTACCTGCTCAAGTGATACTCAAGTTGCCTTCTTAGCTTGTGATATACCTACTACAAAAAAAGAAGCAAATATCAAAGGTACTGTCCGAGCCATAGGCTTGTAGGGCCGGTCTCTCGGACTCTGTGGTGTGAATATTCTCCCTGGACAGGACGTCAGTCCATCTCAGGATTACAAATTTGTGGACTGCACTAACGCGCGAATAGAAGTATTTTATTCAAAGATACAACGCAGGAATCTAAACTAGCATCTTACATGATATAGATATATCTGTTCTGTTTCCAGAAATATTACAATTCTGTTACGTGAATTAACACCCAAAGACTACATGAATAAATGCCAGATCACGTATTTGACTATTTGTGAGCATATCTTATCACCTATGTTTTGCTAATTGGCGATATTGTCCTCCTGTAATCCTTCTTCTTCTCTTTTATCGATAATATCAGAGACAGGAGTGAAATTTTTCACGCTAATGTGTGAAGGTTAATAAAAATGTGCATTTATGGCTGGAAAATAATTGGCTTTCCAAGAGAACAAATGAAATAAATACTGATATGTAACGACCTTCTTGGAAATGTAAACCTTTTGTAATTGTGTTATGAAAGCATATTACAAAAGAAACCTGTCAGGGAGAAGTAACTTTACAAAGAGATGGACCATAAGATTTCTTGGAGAAATATAATACTAAGCCTTTAATTTTGTTTGCATGTACGATATCCATAATGCTCGAAATTTATTATTGTCAACGTAAAAATGTGTATCGGGGATCACACAGGAGTGAGTTATGCATTGGCAGATTAGCTATATAGCCAGTCAACTTGCGTTCCAAGGTTTTCTAACAGCCGTTTATGTTACAAGCTCAATTTCAGTAAAATTGAAATTGTCTTTGAAATTGCTCCGGGCTTTGATAAAACGAAGACGTATTCGTCAAATACTGGTTATGATCAAATGTTTCCTATCACTAAGACCACCTGAGTTCGCCGAAAAGTCAGCCAATCAGCCGTCTATGTGTGTTAGACTATAGGTAAACGAAAAGTGATGCTAATACATACGTAATGAGCTTCATAACGAATGCAAAAGTAAGCGAGTACTGAGATTCTTCTGTAAAATATATATCTGAAAATCGTAATGGCCAGAAATAATTTCAATACCTAAGAAAGTTAATTGGCATAAAGAAGTTAAATGGTATCGATCAATAATCGATACATATATATATATGTCTCTCTCTTTTATATGTATAAGCCAGGATCAGATCATTTTAATGCTTTAACAGCGAGAAGATGCATGTGAATTTGAAAGAGTGCTTGTTTTTATAGATCATATTGCAATACCTAAAGAGCACTGATTTGTGGTATGGTTCAACAGGAGGAATATGGTGACTTCTTAGGAGAAGGAAATATAGAATGGAGATACAAAAGTGAACTGTTTAACATATGAAGAAACTTAGAGTTGAAGGTCAGATACGTGGTGCAGTGTAAATAATTTCCAGTTGACTTGAGATGCGCCGCATTTGTACTTAACTTCAAAATATCTTAGCTAGCTAGCATTGGACTTAAAGACTGTGATATGCGAACTACAGTGACACCGACTGAACACATATATTTAGATCAGAAGTAGAAAAACCGAGGCGTTGAGAAAGTATCAAAATCCCAGCAACAAGTAAAAATAAAATATTCATAGTACTAGGATGATTTTGGCTGCATCGTATGCAATGGGTTGAATGCGAAGATAACTCGCGAAACAGATATGGGCTAAATACACTGAATAACCTATGGTGTCAAAATTCCTGAAAAGTACCGGTAGATCAAGCAATATCTTGAGTATGAGATCCAGTTGAGAGCCGATGATGGGAATGCGTGCAGAAGAAATTACATATAGACTATTATATAGTGTATAGCGTATGTACAATTCTAGGATCATTGCTCAGTAATTCACTATTGTCGGATAAATTGCTTTAAGAAATGATTACTCTCTTTATTTGTCAGAAAGTTTTCGCTGTTCTCAGAATTTGTCAATAGGATTAAAACTCCATCCCCAACATTCAACAATGGATGCTAAGTAGAGTGAAAAATTTCATATCATTCAAAACCCAACTCGCATATTTAAAATGAATAAACTAATTTCTGCCTAACGATACATGAACACCTTGTTAATTCCACATAAATCAGTTTCCTGCTTTATAATGAAATATCCATTGATATCGGGGATACATATTTATATATGTATGTATATATGTATGCATGTATGTATGTGACTGATACACAGTCACGCTCTTTCTCCACTCTCTATCTATCTATCTATCTATCTATCTATTATCTATCTATCTATCTATCTATTATCTATCTATCTATCTATCTATCTATCTATCTATTATCTATCTATCTATATATATATATATATATATATATATATATATATATATGCATGCATATATGTGTGTGTATGTGTGCGTGTATTTGTATATGCATTCTATATTTTCTTCTCCAGCCTTACTTATTTCTAATTTGTTTGATGAGTATTCCAGTGCACCGAAAGGATGAAAGGCGGAGCTGACCTCGGAGACAATTGAACTCAGAACGTAAAACCTGAAGTGTCACCTAAAGCTTATCACTTTATACTAGTTCAATAATAACAACGCTATTTTACTTAATTGCTCATTATTTTCAAAATTAATAGGAACAAAGTCAATAGAAATTTGGTAATAAAAGAGTATATTTCATATCATACGATTCTTAGTTTTATTCAAGGTTTATCATTATTGTTTTTTTCTATTTGTATTCTAGATTTTTGACCTGTCCATGTCTGTTTAGTAATCTTTACAAAGTATATGCCTTGCGGTTCTAATTATCAGTGCCTGTTTTGAATAAACCCTTTATACTACAATTCAGAATGTACAACACTTCCAATTTGTAAACAAAAACACTAGTATTATATACTTGTTCAAGTATAAATAGAGAAAGCATTCTGCCCTATTAGTTACAATAGCCTCTATTACAATACAAATTATTATTATTATCCTTACTTATGTGTACGTATATATAAGTGCGTATGTACCTGCTACCGTATATGTTCGTATCATATAAACGTGTATCTATGTATATGTTCTTGCGTATTTGTGTTTATTTATCTAATTTAAGTATATATGTTTATGTGTGTATGTGTGTTTGGATAACATTTTACGCCATGCTGATTTATTCCATCTCAGTATTTTTATACGCTCCTATCTTCCATACAGCGAATTTTATACATCTAGTAATAGAGCATGCGCTACTTGATTCTAAATAGGCTTTCTCATATTTCACCGTTTTGCTCAGTATTCCTCTCTTCAATCAATGTTTATATTACCTTATTGCATTTTATATCTTAATGACGACTTCTAATCGTAGGCTTTAAATTTCGTATATATTACAGATATCACGATATACATGATACAGAATAACATTCATGTATATCATTTTGTATTTTTTCTCTTACATTAATATTCAATATGCTGGGCAGTTTATCTAAATCCAGTCCCTATATATTTTTATGCATTTTTTATGCATTTAATATGTATGCATAACATACATTCCAATACGTAACATTTCCGACTCTTATTTTAAGTCTACGCATTCTAATTTTATGTTACTACAGTATTTTTGAAACCATATTACTCAATTTTCTCTGAAACTTGTAATTCATCCATGTGCTATACTCTCTTCGATACAATGCTAGTTTTAAAAAGTGAATTATTTTCTTTATATTCCTTCGGGCATTTTGCTAAATTGCATCATTTATTATATAGGTAATTACCTGTCTAACTGTAATATTGGCCAACATTTTAGAGCATTTAGTGGATCATTTAAAAACCATACAGAAGGAAGTATCATAAATAAATGTTATACGTAGAGTCGCATGACTTCAGAATTTAAAATCAAATTCATATTTTATACTAATCTGGCAGTAGCCGCTCTTGGCTCTAGGTGCATGAATTACCGACTCGAAGAACATCCACATTCTTGAACCTGGGCTGATTCCTCGTTTCAGATTCAGGAAAGAGCAGGAGGTTTATTGCGATTGTGTGTCATCCATGGGAAGAGAAGAAAATGAAACATTCCTTACGGTCAGACGTCATCATATGGGTTGAATTTGCTCCCAAATCGAGAGAAACACCCACATCAACACATAACGAGTCGATGAGGGCCTTCGAACATCTCAGATATTTGGTGCCCAAACACCTCTGGTACTAGTCCTAAGTAAGAGTCATAGAAACCTGGTGATCATGTGATCCTTCGAATCATTGATTTCCTATCTTTCTTAGTTTATCACTACCGCCTGGAGATAATTTCGATGCAAGCACTCTTGCCAGATCTCCTCTTTGAGGACAATATCCTCTTTTCTGCTACAAATCTCGGAGGTCGTGGCAAAAACAAATTGTCATGAACAATCATCTTCAGTCACTGTCTGAATATTGAAAAATGTTTTATCCTATGATTTTTTGGAAAATGAGTTGTGAAAACTCATGAATTACTATATGACAAAGAAATCGTTCCATTCCTCTTAAAGCGACAATGTAAAAGTGCTCTACTGAGATTTACTGCATCATCACGTAAATAGCAACTCCAGCGTGATGTAATAAACTTTTAATTTGAACTTCAATACACACGCCTGAAAATCAGTCCATAAAATACGAGATTAGAGACATCGTCGACATGTCAGAACATCCAAGCAATTTTAGCAAGAAATTTCCGTTTCTAACTTTAGTAAGGATATATTAAATAAATACCGGTGAGAATCGAAACTGGTTATTAAATTATTTTGCTTAGAGTTATATCTGAAGTATAGTTTTAGTACGCATCAATGATCTAACCTTTTATGAAGTTTTCTCAAAATTTAAGGCTATCATATTGAAACTAGAAATCACAAGTTCTAAAATTAATTTCTCAAAAGATAAAACAAGTAATTACAATGATTTGAAATTACTGCTGGGGGGGGGGGGGGTTAAGAAGTCCTTACAATTTTAGGACACAGAGTTTCATGTAATTATATATATATATATATATATATATAAGCAAAAAAGTGCTAAATAAATAGTAGTCAGTTATGGCCGGTGGCATATGTACACACACAAATATGTATTTGTATTCGTTCATTTATATGTATATATGCATGTGTGTATAATGTATATATATATATATATATATATATATATATATATGTGTGTGTGTGGTGTGTGTGTGTGTGTGTGTGTGTGTGAGTGAGTGAGTGAGTGGAAAATGCTATATTATTTCGTGTTAATGATATTTTTATTGCTGAAAATTTTAAAATGTTTCTTTAAGTTACATGGTTAAAAAGCACGCATAATTATATTTCACTTTTAAAATTTCTGAAAATATTATTTCATCTCTAATTTAATTTTTGTAGCAATTACAAACTAAATGTTAAATGTTCCATCTACCGCTCAACAACACATGCTACATTCAATATTTCTTAAAATTTCTCATCGTTTTTTCTTATTAACCTGCTTTTGTTGTAGTTTTGTTTCTTTTGCTCGTCAATACTGAAGTTTCAATTTACCTTGTTATGCATTGCTTTCTTAAGCATTTAATCATCTTGATGAATGCTAATTCTTTGCCATTTTCTGCTTCATTAGATTGTAGTTTGTAGAATGTCATTTTGACCTCATTTCTCTTTATTAGCTTATTGTACGATTCCATAGAGCGTCATATCAATTCACTTAACTTCTGCAATCTCTTTATACACGTAGATCTGATTGTTGGCAAATGTTTTTTCTTAAACCCAGTGTTTTTTTCTTAAACTAAACTGTAACCCCGAAGTAAACTTGTTGAATTGATGAAGCATTTATTTCGTCTTCTTTAGGTCAACATTGACTTACAGTGCGAAATATCGTAATCACAGTTTTAAATGTAAATTCGCCCACAATATCAAGTATCTACATGGAAAGTAATACACTATTTCTTTGCTATCGAATTCAGGGGTGTGTGGTGGAATAATTGTTGAGGTAACAATTTGGAAAAACTTCTCTTGGAACTTCGGAGAGAGAGAGAGAGAAAGAGAGAAAGAGAGAGAGAGAGAGAGAGAGAGAGAGAGAGTCAACCTTGCTTTTCGTTGGTACTTTATTTGTGTGTGTGTGCGTGTGTGTGTATGTGTGCCTCATGGGAATGTATTCCTGATATGAAAACAAATCCTGAAAGTAAATTCTAATTTCGTTGGCC
>NC_043000.1:42716414-42748914 GCF_006345805.1 Octopus sinensis
TTGGTTGTTCGGTTGCCGACCATTTTTCTCTCCAGAATTCTTCCACTTCTTCTGCCGTTGCTGCTGCAGTGATTTCTATTTTATTTTTGCCAAGTTCTTGGTAGATCTTTTGGGGGTTGGATTTGAACTGTTTGTTCTGTTCAAAGAAACGTTGGCGTTTCTCGTACCGGCGGATCCTTTGTGCTTTGGCAAGGGTATCTTGCTTTAGCTTTTCTTTTATCTCAGGTAAATCTTTTTCTGTGTTGTATTTGCGGAGTATTTTTGTTTTCATTTTGTTGCTCAGTAGCGTTGATTGTCTACTGATTTCATTAAGAATCGACAGATCTTTTCTCATTTTTTGTATTTTGTTTTGGATGTTATTTATCCACAGGGTTTGTTTGGGTAGTGGTACTCCTGTTTGGATGGGTTTGAGTGAGTATCCATCTTCTTTTGTGGCTGCAGTGGCTGCTGCGTATACTAAGTCATTTAGCTCAGTGATATCGCTTTTTGTTTCAGTGGCTATTAGTTCCGTGACGGCTAGGTTTATGTTGTTTATAATTGATGTTGTTGCTTTGTCTATTTTGATTTTTGGGAGGTATGGTCGGTGGTCCATTTTGAGCTCTGTGGTTTTCAGTTATTTGATTATTCTACTTTTTATAGTTTCATAATCATTAGGCTCCCCTTCGTTGTTTCCAAGTTTTAGATTTGTGTAGCCTTCTATCTCATCCGTATGTTTGTTTGTCATGTTTTGGCTTGCTGTTTGTCGTGTATTATTATGTATCCTTACGGTCTGGGTTTGTTGTGTTTTGTTTACATCGTTTTTGTTGGAAATGTTACGTTTGTCTTCTTGTTTTACTGTTTCAGTGTTTATATTATTTGGCATTGTTGTGTGGCTTCTATCTACATTTTCCTGATGTATTTTTTTCTTTTAAATGTTCTATTTCTATTTCTCATAATTTTTGCGTTGAGAATATATCTCCGTATATTTGCTAGTTTATTAGGGTTCATTGTTGTATCCAGGTCTTTATTTATGTTATTTTTCTTCCATTTTTTGTATGTATGTGTTAATATTATTATTATTATTATTATTATTATTATTATTATTATTATTATTATTATTATTATTATTATTATCTTCATTGAGAAGTCTTATTTTTATCACGTGTTTTCACTGCACTTCCGAGCCCAGCTCCGTGCTTTGAGTATGTGCTGTGGCTTCTTATGATGTTCTTATCTTTACTGTATTGAAAGTGTTTTACATAGGATGTGTGTGGCGCCTAGTAGTGTTATTTTCTGTATGTCATATATACTTGTTAGTCCTGATGTTTTTGTTACGTATTTAAATATCAGACCTAATGCGCTTACTATGATAGGAATTGTTTCTGACTTTCGACTTCACATTGAAGTTACTTCTGTTTCCAGATTTTTGCATTTTAAAAGTTTCTCCGTTTCTTTTAAAGAAACATTGTCATCTGTTGGTATTAATACATCGACTAGAAAGCAGATTTTTCTCGGTAATCTCTGATAACTATATCCAGCCTATTGGCCTTAATTTCTCTATCTGTGTGTATTGGCATATCCAATGCCTTTTCATTTTCTGGGACCTTTTCAGGCGTGTGCCTACACCATCTTTCTTCTGTTGTTATTCCATAGTGTTGGCATAGATTCCAGTGTATATAGATCCCAACTATAACGTGTCTGTTAATATATTCCTTCTTATCTAGGACTGGGCAGCCAGAAACAATCTGATTTATTGTTTTTTCTCCATCTCCATATATTCTGTAGTTACTTGTATTTCTTATCATTATATGTGTCTTGGGCATTTCTGGCGAGAAGGCTTCGATCTTGTGCTGCAAATAAAAACCCTTCAGTCTCTGCTTTGTTTCCTGAGCTTCTCAGCCATTGTTGGGATTTTGCTTTCGTCTACTTCTTTTCTGTTTAGTTTAACCCAGTATTTACCATGAAGAGGCTTTTCTTGCATTCGCGTTACCATAACCCGTTGTTGTTCCAGTTTTAGTCTTGATTTCAATTGTTTTACAACTTTTGTCATTTCGTCTTTTTTTTCATAGTCGTTAGGTACCTTTTGTATATTATTATTGAGTCAGAGAGCAGTGCATGCCATTGAAGTAACACTAGGGTAAAATACACGAAGCCCAGTATACCCATCATGACTACCCGTGTGATAAGGGTAGTTTAAGGGTTGTTTAAGAATGGTGAACCGAAGCACTCACGTTTCAAGACATAAATTATTCAAACCCGAAATAATTTCTTTCAACACATGGCTATGATGCTCCCCAACTATTTCTGCTCGTGATCGGAGATGCACATATCGTTAGTCAGCCACCAAGGGACATACTCAACGGGTTAAAGTCAAACAACTGACAAGCAAATTTGTGGTATTGGGGAGAATATTTGCTGTAGCTCATCTTTCACACCAAGAAAAGACATGTACATGATAACACTTCCAGTCAGTTAATTCGGCTGAGGTCGATATTTGCATTTCATACTTCAGGGTCGATAAAATAAGTACCGGTTGAGTACTGGGTCAATGTAATCGACTAGCCACTCACTTCCGTATTTCAGGCCTTGTGCGTATAATAGAAATTATTATTATTATTATTGAGTGAGAGAGAGCTGTGCATGCCATCAAAGTGACACTAGGGTAAAATATACGTATCCTAGTATACCTATCATGACTACACTTCTGATAAGGGTACACCAGGCACATGCATCACGATCATATATGCGTGACATGTTAATATCATATCAAGATAAACAGCGCATGATCTTCCACTTGGGGCCCAGTTAGAATTTTCTTCTGGTTGAGTAGCCCATCCTGCTCCAAAGGTCCTTGAATAAGGATTGTTTAAGGATTCTGAACAAACCACCCCTGTTTCCAAAGGTGAATTATCCAAACCTCTAAGAATTCCTTTCAACACACGGCTATGATGCTCCCCATCTACTTCTGCTTGTGATCAGAGATGTACATATCGTCAGCCACTAAGGGACAAGGTCAACTTGTTACGGTCAAACAACTGACAAGCAAATCTGTGGTATTGAGCAGAATATTTGCTGTAGCCCATCTTTTATACCAAAACAAAACAATGTACATGACAACACTTCCAATCAGTTAAGATCAGAAGCTATGAGAGCCACTGTCTGGTACTGCATCAGGGCATTTATTATTATTATTATTATTATTATTGTTGTTGTTGTTGTTATTATTATTATTATTATTATTATTATTATTATTATTATTATTATTATTATTATTATTATTATTATTATCGTTGTTGTTGTTGTTGTTGTTGTTTTTATTAATGATGATGGGCTACAGCAAATATTCTGCTCAATACCACAGATTTGTTTGTCAGTTGTTTGACCTTAACGAGTTGACCATGTCCCTTAATGGCTGACGATATGTGCATCTCTGATCACGAGGAGAAGTTGTTGTGGTGCTTCAGAGCATTGTGTTGAGAGGGATTATTTGGGGTTTGAATAATTCACCTCTGGAAACATGGATGTTTCGTTCAACATCCTTAAACAGCCCTTATTCAGGGACCTTTCGAGTGGGATAGGTTACTCGACCAGAAGAAAATTCTAAATAGACCCCACCTGCAAGGTCATGTGCTGATTATCTTGATATGAGATCACCATGTCGCGCACATATGGCTGCGATGTACGTGCCTAGTGTACCCTTATCAGACGGTTAGTCATGATGAGTATACGAGGCTTCGTATATTTTACTCCAGTGTCACTTTGATGGCATGCCCTGCTCTCACACTCAATAATAATAATAATAATAATAATAATAATAATAATAATAATAATAATAATAATAATAATAATAATACAGAAAATATAAAGACCTACTCATTGAAATTGAGAAAATGTGGCATCTCAAGGCGGTTACAATACCAGTGATCGTAGGAGCACTAGGAATGATCAAGAAGGGAACCGAAAATTATATGAGAATGATCCCTGGCTTACCATCCCTGCAAGAAGTGCAAAAGATTGTCTTAACTGGTACATCACACGTATTGAGAAGAGCATTGTCGATGTGAGAACTGTTGCTGCGCATGTATTTTAATTTAACTTAAAAAAAAAAAATGAACGAACTATTGAGTTTGGTTTAATGGCCTACCAATGTATACTATGAGTTTCTTTGCCCTAAGGGTCGGGAAGACACTCGGCAAGAAATGGAAGCAATTTGAAAGAAGAAAAAAAAGTAATAATAATAATAATAATAGTAATAATAACAATAATACTAATAATAATAATAATAAATAATAATAATAATAATAATAATATATAATAATACAGAAAATATAAAGACCTACTCATTGAAATTGAGAAAATGTGGCATCTCAAGGCGGTTACAATACCAGTGATCGTAGGAGCACTAGGAATGATCAAGAAGGGAACCGAAAATTATATGAGAATGATCCCTGGCTTACCATCCCTGCAAGAAGTGCAAAAGATTGTCTTAACTGGTACATCACACGTATGAGAAGAGCATTGTCGATGTGAGAACTGTTGCTGCGCATGTATTTTAATTTAACTTAAAAAAAAAAAATGAACGAACTATTGAGTTTGGTTTAATGGCCTACCAATGTATACTATGAGTTTCTTTGCCCTAAGGGTCGGGAAGATACTCGGCAAGAAATGGAAGCAAATTTGAAAGAAGAAAAAAAAGTAATAATAATAATAATAATAGTAATAATAACAATAATAATAATAATAATAATAATAATAATAATAATAATAATAATAATAATAATAATAATAATAATAATATAATAATAATAACTTAATAATAATAGTAATCATACGAATTGGTTGAAAGCAAAGTGTTCCCCTATGCTGTGCTAGGAAAATATGTGTCCGCCCTCCCATTACTTTTTGTACGTCTTCAATTTGGCAGGACCTCAACTAATAAGTTTGCTCAATCACAGCTAACCTACGGCTGAAGGAACAAAATATAAAGCAGCAACAACGGTAGCAGTAGTGGCAACAGCGACAGCATAAGCAGCAGCAACAACAGAGGCGGAAACGGAAGAAGCAGGAGTAGCTGACAATAAGAACAAAAATTGCTCTAGCTGTTCGAATGAATCAATTCTGAGAAATAGATTGAAAGCTTCACTGCATACATATTCCAAAGAGATACGAACATACATGAAGAGAGATAATAGCCGAACACACCTTGAAGCCTACACGCCTACGAACAGAATAAGATAATACGTGTTTATAAATCATTTGTTCATCATATTCCGTAGAGAACTAAAACGAACAAACGTTTAAAACACATATAAGTACATAATTAAGGTGAATACATACAAATGTCCTCAGGTATTGAGAGATTAACGATGCTGAGAAATAGGCCAATGTTAAAAAGAATAGTGTGGAAAAAAAAGACTAACAGCAAAACCAATATATATTACTATTATTAGTAATATTAAAGTACTTTTTAAATTTCAATTATCGGTTTTAAAATACTACTACTACAACTACTACTACTACTACTACTACTACTACTACTACTACTACTACTACTACTACTACTACTACTAACAACAACAACAACAAAAATAATATTTGCTAGTGACGATCGTGACGACGACGATGGTGATAAGAATATTGTTCTATTTTTTATATTCATATCAAGAATTAATTGGGGCGGATGTTGTTCTCAAGTGTACTAAGTACTGGCATAATTCCTCAAACGCTGACAGCTAAATTATACAGTAATGTCATCGTTATAATTCTCCTCACTTCCCTCAATATTTCGTTAAAGTGTCTCAGGAATAAAAAAAAACAAGGAGGTATACACTAAAGCTACACACAAAATACATAAGCACACTCTTACAAACGATCAAACTTACAAGTACATGTATATATATATATATGTATGTGTGTGTGTGTGTTGTGTGTGTAAATTTTTAAAATATATTTCTATTCTTAAGCATACACTCACATACAAACATGGTCACACACTGTCATACACATTTGTTTGTATATAGGTAGAAGTATATGGATATGTTTGCTTCCATTACTTCAGTTTTTCTAGATGCTCAATGCGACGTCCAAGCCTGTTTATAAACCACAAGGGAAGTCTTACTGATCGAAATTTCAAGAAACGTGAACTAACATTTGAAAGCCTCAGTAAAATATATACAATTATTGTCTTCATCATGTATTAAATATTTTCCCATATCTATCTAACTATCTATCTATCTAATCTTTCACTCTCTCTCTATATATATACACATACATACATACATACATACATACATACATACATACATACATACATATATATATATATATATATATATATATATAATATATATATATATATATATATATATATATATATATATATATATATATATATATATATATATATCATCACAGGAGTAGGTGCGTGGTAAGAAGCTCGCTTCCCAACCACAAGGTTCCGGGTTCAGTCCCACTGCGTGGCACGATGGGCAAGTTTCTCCTACTATAGCCTCGTGCAGACCAACGCCTTGTGAGTGGATTTGGTAGCCGGAAAACTGAAAGAAGCACGTCGTATATATACATATATATATATATATGTGTGTGTGTGTG
The DNA here is from genome assembly GCF_006345805.1 of Octopus sinensis. Lineage (NCBI taxonomy): Eukaryota > Metazoa > Mollusca > Cephalopoda > Octopoda > Octopodidae > Octopus > Octopus sinensis. The sequence continues at coordinate 42,723,003 of NC_043000.1, forward strand.
TGTGTGTGAAATTGTTAGATCACCTATGAACAAAACCCAGATATTTTGTATATGTATACATCTGTTTGTTTTTTATACACCAACTTTCGTGTTTTGTTTATTTATAAATTCCCACTATAAACATATATATATATATATATATATATAACGAGGCAGTGTTATTGTAACCATCAGAGCAGTTCTAACTCAGTAGTACCACCATTCAAACACATGGTCTCTAAAGAAAATACATTATACAATAGAATCTTCCCTTTCTAAATGTGATGCACCATTCAATTGGCAGCAAGATGCTATTTTTTGAAAGTCGAATGATCACATAATACTTCTCTCGCTGGAGCGTCGAAGTATTTTGATCATATTTGATCAACTAAGGTAATGAACTAGAGGGAAATTTCCAGGTATGACCATTCGTTTCTAGGTACACCTATTAATGTTGGATCCTTTCTTTAAGATGGCTAAGTATGATTTTTGAAGCATTTTGGCATTTATTTCTAGCATGTTCAACTGGGTATTCCATAGACAATCAGTCCTTGGCTTCTCAAGTGTATTGTTCTTTAGCACACATTCTCTCAGTTTTGTTTTCTTTTTTTCGTTTCCAGCTGTCTTTCTGACTTGCTCAAGAATTTGCTGCAGTATATACGTATCTTACTGCATTTATGCCATCAATTATGACATTTTTCAAGTATTGCACCAGCTCTTCTGTGTATTATAATTCAATTCATCCATTCTAACCAATACAGGAATATACGTTGAGTGATTAATAACATTCTGAGCATTGTTTTTCCACACGCAAATTTGAAAAGAATATGACATATTTCTCAATGTCATTACGCTATAAACTATGAGGATATATGGTCTATGTTGATATTTCTTTTCTTACTTTTATTGATATGTTTTATGATTTTATTTGCTTCCCTGATCTTTATGCATTAAAGAGCTGACAGTAATATATTTTATATAAGATTGTTTTCAACATCTATCATTGTTGTCTAAACTTTCTAATAACAATTCGCTCGCAGTATTAGTCATTTTGTGAATTGATTGAAAGATAACTACTTGGATATTGTTGGTGCTAAGGTTCTTGTTGTTGCAAAAAAACATCCAATCACTTTAAAAATGATACCAGGCAACTGGAGAAAGTAGACCTTGTTACACACAGAACTGGGTTATTTAGGGCAATATGAGTTGTCCGCAAAATTTTAATTTAAAATAACTTTTTAATCTAGAGTGATTTTAACCTACTCATGAAAACCTGCTTCGGTAGTTTTCTTCAAAAGAATTATATAATTCTCAACGCTTTGGTCTAATTGGCGAGAATTATAATTGATAATGACAACAACCACATTAATAATATAATGATGATGTTGATGATGATGATGATGATGATGATGATGATGATGATGATGATGATAAAACAGAAAAAAGAACATAAATTATCTGACTCGCAGGAGAAGGCGTTGCATAGCAGATTTTCAAAGGTAGTTGCAGCAAATAGTAGTAGTGAAACATGGTTATAAATGAATATGTCAAGACCTACCAAAAACTGAGCAAGTATAAAGATCTTAAATAGAAATTGGCAAAATGTGGAACCTGAAGACTAAAATAATACCTGTTGTCGTAGGTACCCTGGAAATGATAGCAAAATGGCTGATTGGTACCTAGCACAGATACCAGTAAACCCCAAAATGGCAGAAATTCAAGCGATAGTGCTCATGGGAACTGCCCATATTCTACATAAAATACTGTCTATATAATCTCAAATTTTAAAACAAACTCATAATTTTCCTATGTTTTCTTAAACATTTTCTAAAACAATACTATGTACGAAACCAAATATGTTGGCATAACACCAACATGAACTTCTAACTTGTTGTCTCTTGTGGTCTCTGGATGAGACTTGGATCCAGCGTGTACAAATGCAAAACAAAAGCCAGACTTAAAATAATAATAGTAACAATCATAATCTTTTCTACCGGCGCCACAAGGCTTGAAATTTCTGATGTGGGGAACTAGTCGATTATATCGGCCCCAGTAGTTCGCTGGTACTTATTTTATCGATCCCGAAAAGATGAAAGGCAAAGTCGACCTTGACGGAATTTCTACACAGACGGATGAAAAGCTGCCAGGAATTTTGCCCGCCGTGCTGATGATTCTACCAGCTTACCGCCTTTAATAATAATAATAATGATAATAATAATAATAATAATGATGATGATGATGATGATGATGATGATGATGATGATGATAATGATGATGACGACGACGACGACGATGACAACAACAACAACATCAGCAGCAGCAATAACAACAACAACGACAACAACAACAACAACAATAATAATAATACGTAAAATAGCTCGTACGAGTAAAATGTTAACAGCCACTTCACAGTCTTAGCTCGTGGCTTATATGTATGTATGGATGTATGTATGTATGTATGTATGTATGCATGCATGCATGCATGTATGTATGTATATTTGCATGCATGTATTCATGCTTGTATGTATGTAAGCATGCATGTATTTATGCTTGTGTGTATATATGCATATATACCATGCATTCGCTCATTGTTTTAAGTGCCTATGTAGATGGAACTTAAAACCACACCCGCTTCAGCAGTGGATTATCATGGTGTGACAGCTGGGATGTGGGTGTTTAAAAGCTCTACCAATGCTAGGTTACTACCGATCTTCCACTTATAAATTCGAAGCAATATGTAATGAAGAGCCATACTCATTGGGACTAGTCGCTTCCCGATCTAGAAACCGAACCCATGACTTTAGGTTCGTGAGCCCAACATCCTATCCGCTAGATCACGCACCCGTCTTAGCATGAAGATAAAGAGAATAACACACCACTGGCCGAAAGGTTTTCCAATAACGATTTTCAAGTCCCAACAGGAAAATCAGCGTCGCTTAATCTGTGCGTGCAAAAGTGCGCGCGCTCACACACACACACATCTGATGCACGCAATCTACAACAGCATAACTCATGTCAGAGTTATAGTTGATGTTGTTGATACACCGATGGGATTCTTCTGTACTAATACATGTATCTGTATACATTTTGATAATTGGATTCATGATAAATGAGAGGAAGTGTAATATCCTGTCTTTGTAAGAAAGCACAGAGGGCAAATGCATGTGGTGAAAAGATCAGTGGCTAGGGATAGGATTCGTTCTACTCCCTAACAATACAATGATGATATAATTTATTTCCTGCAATCTATGCTCTGTTAATTCGTTCCGTTAGAAGCTGCAATAACACTAACTTAGGCACATTCGACTGCCTGTCAATACTTTCGTGCTCTTCTTGTGTTAATTCATTCATATCATCATCTTCTGTAATTAAGTACACTATACACATTATAAATAGTTTGTCGTCTAACATCATATTACACTTACAATACCGAATCACAATATAAATTTGTTTTTGCTACGGCTTTTTTTTCTTTCTTATTTATAAAGTTCCCTACTGACCATCCTAATGGTATCCTTTTTCGCTTCTTACTGTATTTTCCTGTATGATAATTGATATTTGACTATAACTGTGAAATATTTGCCTACTGAAAGTGGGAAGGACGAAAAACCGTAGTAAAAAGAATAGTCGTATTGAAAACAATTTTTAATGACATATTACAACATCGACATAATTTTCAGTTCGAGACCCGTAACTTTGCTTCGAGATATCCAGAGCTTCATAACGAAATTGTTTAAAAAGAAACAGTGCCAATGAACGATAGTAGGGATATGTCTTTACTACTGTGAAGATTGAATACTTCGCCTCTTTTAACATGGCCTTCTGTTCCTTGGATTACACGTAGCAGAGTCAATGCTATTGCTTAGGTCCGAACCATAAATTTTAACTGAAGACAGAAAGAACATTTCTTGTCACCAACTATCTTGGTAATGAGCAAATAGTAATGAGCGCTGCCGTTCATATTCTGTTTAGAGCATGATACGTGAATAATATTTCAAAAATTGTCAGAGATTCGTTCTATATAAAAGATTCTTTACAATTAAGAAGGAAATTGTAATATTTGAATCACGCACATTTATGTACATGCATCATTGTGCATATCTATCTGCAGATATGCATACATGTGTGTATGTGTGTAGGGGTATTAGTGTATGTGTGTGCGTGCAATGACATTATTTCCACAGTCGAAACACATTAAGACCCTAAGATCACACAGTTCGAATGCGATATAGATTTCTACTTGATTCTGCGAAATTACTGTTTTTGCACGGTGCCGTACCCAGCAGAGCATATTTCTTGGAAGTTTGCGTGCTAGAAATTTGATAGGAACAATTTTTTTATAATGTCACCTTAAGTGTAACTAAGATGGAAATATATACAAAGTCATGCACATTCGTAACAATGAGGCTTTTGACGGAAAAAAATTAATATCTGTTCGTGTCTAACACTCAACCAGAGCAGACATTAGCTGAGACAAGAGGTAAAAAATGTAACGCTGTCGATGCAGCAAAACAAACTGTGTCTCATACACAAATACACATTATGTAAAATGCATTCATATGACACATGCAATATGAAGACATTTCACACAAATATATTCTTATTCACACACATGAGATCATACACACACATTCATATCACCATGCACTTTTACAAAAGAAGATTGAAAATTTTTTCAATTCACACACAGACAAAAGAGAAAGTGCAGGAACTAGAGATTCGTTTTACAATATCAGCATATTTTTTAAAATGTTATTCCTTTGCGAAATTTGAAGATCTTTTCAAAAAGCTGTGTCGGTATGTTTTGTGTAAAATGGAAGCGGCTTTCATTTTCAATTTTGACGCAACACAGTGAACTATCTAATGCGATGGTTAGAAAGAATTATATAATAAGTTTAGGAGGGCTTTTCAAAGGTGTGTGTATGACAGGCAGGTCGCTAAAAACACAGTATCGTCGTAATTCTGTTGTGTCATTTTTAGAAAGAAATTGAGAAAGGGAGGGAGAGAGAGAATGTGTGAGAGAGAGTGAAAGAGAGAGAGGAGAGAGAAAAAGAGAAGGAGAGTGAGAGAGAGAAAGAGAAAGCGAAAAATTATTTAAATAGAAATTAAGAAATGTATGTCACAACGAGTTGGAAAGTAAAAAAAATTGAGAGATCTCAGGAATCGTGGAACACAGTGACAAATAGTTCAGTCGCAATTAAGGTGACTTTTATTTTTAAAACTTTTTTGAGAGTCGAACATTCTAGGTGCGTATATCTTCACAAAAATGTTCCAAGAAGTTTCTCCGAATTTTGACACTAACATAAGAAATTTAATTTTAAATGTGTCGACACCACTTATATTCACAACTGAATGTATTTTGTCGCAGTCAGCATCAGCAGGCGAGTTGATCAACTGAATTTCCGTTGCTCCCTGAGTGAAGGATTGTCACATATAGAAATATGGAAGATTCAAGAAAAAGAAGGATGATGTGAGATGAAATCCAGAAAGCGATCACTTACACACATTATGAGAAAAACAACCACACTCACAGACATTCGTAATGCAAAGCGGTCGTTTTTTTAAAATTTGCTTAATATCCCATTATGAATATCAGTTATGAATATCATTATGAATATCAGGAATACGAGCTTGTCGATAAGAGCTTGTATGAAATTTTGGAACTTTTAATACTCCCGATGAGCAGATTTATGTTTACGAAATGTACTAAAAGAGACCTGCGTGTTCTGTAGGAACTAAAGTTTTTGATGTTGTTTTTATCCTGTGTCACAGTATTAAGTCTTCATCTCTTGAGAGTAATTAAATTTCGTTTGAACTGCTGAATACGACAGTTCATTTTATTTTTTTTCAAATGTAGCAATAAATATGAGAAGTTGCTGCAACACATTTAATCTGTAATATATATATATATATATCCATGCGCGGCGCGCGTGCACACGCACACACTCACGCACACACACATATACACACACACGCACGCACGCACACACATACAACCCCCCACACATACACTTCTAGAGTTCAAGGAAGCAAAGGCGGGAAGAGTTCAATTCGTTTAATCAAGTCTCTATTTGGTACTTCCATGTCTGCTAGGGACTGTACCTTGCCACTTTTTAGGTAGATTATTCCGCACTTCTTCATCAGTACCAAAACAGTACTAATATCAATTCTAAAACAGTGGTCCGTGTTCACGCACGCACACACACGCACGCACACACACACACACACACACGCATATATATATATATATATATATATATATATATATATATATATATATATACACAGTGGAAGCGTTAGGTAGGTTTTTGAGGAGAATTCTTTCAAGTGGCGTAGCTTTCTTCTAATTTTTTTTTACCTTAATTTTCAGATAAACTGAAACGCTTGCACAGGATTCTAATACCATCAAGTTGTACACATGACGTTATACTAAAATTTCAAGAAATAATTGGTAAGTAGACATGTAGACATTGCAAAGTATTTAAGGTTCCAGAATGTATTCTAAGAAGAACTGTGAATGGGGACACCTGGTATAAATTGTATGTGATGTAGAGGTGTCAGTTTATGCCAAACGTGACAAAAAGCCGTTCGATCTGTGCAAAACGCTGGCTAAATAAGTTAGAATACCAAGAGACCGAAGTGCTTTAGTTTTTTTTTCCTATGAGAAAATGCCAATTAGGACCAACAGGTAAGCCAATGGAACGAGATTTCGTTATGCGGAGACTCGAATGAGGTTCCAACAGTCATACATACTAAGTTTCTAGCAACAACAATGGTACTGGGAATCTTCAGCAACGAGGGAGTGGTCTTACTAAGGACGGTGATTTTCGTTCAGCACTCTGGAGGACGAAAACCATAGCTTGACAAAGTGCAGATAAACACAGTTTAGTTTACTGCAATTCAGCGACTAGTAGTGAGAGACTTTCTTTGGACATCTATCAAAAAGAAAATCACTGATATAACATTGCGATTTCATTTGTATACAATGATGTAACGACTTCTCTTTAGACAAATGTGTACGCTATTCAAAGCATGGTATTAGCTTAGTTCAAGGCCTTTCCTAACGTTAAAATAATTCGTTTACAAGCATCCCTTGATAGTTACCATACCTAGCACACTCTCTATGTTGCACACTACATGCAAACATATCTGTGAAAAGCAAAAAGCTCAATGTAAGATTACATGACAGAATGAAGGCATGTGTTACAGTTAGTTGTAAGCCCTCTGAACATTTGGTGCAGATGTGCCCTTCGATGCCACGTCTGTGAAAAAGAGTAGAACCATTAAATATGTTGCTTGTGTTTAAACGAGCAATCAAATGATACCATTGCTTGCAATCAGGTTTCAGCCATCAGACGTATATATATGTTTGTGCTTATATATAACTATATACATTTATATATTTACACTCATACACACACGCATGCATATAATGTACATATATTGGAAGGCTGAGGATAGAAGGCGTATTAGGATACAGATAGATGCTTAAAAAGTTAAAAATGTAGACATATACTATTACAGCGATGAATATGCGTTTGATTCCAAACAAATGAGTGCGCTTATTTAATTATTTATTTATACTTTATGCAAATGGATTCATAAGTGTAAACGAATAAGTGCATAGTTATCGACAAAATCAATAATATTGTGCAAAATATCAATCGAAACTGAGTTCACTTTAATGATACACTAGTTGACATTTGTATTCACACGTACAAGCAAATCTATGTAAATTGCAGGCAAAAATGTTTAAAGCAAATATTTGACGATATACACGATTGAGAATTGCTGTAAGATATATAATATCATTATAAGTTCGATAATCCTTTATTATATTATATTTGGATGTGAGAACTTGCCTGTTTTATGACGCGACGTTTTCAGTTCGTTTCCTTGGTAATTAATAGAAAAACGGCGGTTATTAAGTGATAGTGCCCTACAGGAAAGGAGATATTTTTATCTAATTAATACCTTCAATATAAGACGTAACACCATTGAACAAACCACAAACACTATTCATGCTACGTTACTAAATAACTGTAAATGATTCCGTGACTTTGTGTATGTATGTATGTATATATATATATATATATATATATTATATATATATATACGTATGCGTGTTTGTGTGCATGTGTATATACGTGTGTGTGTGACTGTGCCGGTATATTATCTAGAACAATTTCTTTAGTATTTTGCTCTCTGGATGGTCTTTGCTAAGTTTTATACTTCTAGAATAAGTTTTTCAGTAGCTGAATTCCATTCAGCGGTCCTTCGATTTTTCTAAGCCCTTTAAAATAACTCGGATGGTTGGGCCCCCAACAAAGCCTTTCGTAACACCCTTGAAGCAAGGAAATTTTCAGCACCACCTCGTGTGTTTATACACACACAAACACACACACACACGAACACACACACATACACACACACACACCACACACACACACACACACACACACACACACACACACATGTATATGAACAGATACATATAAATATAATATATATGTAATATAATTCTTGTGTACCTCCCCGCTTTCGTTTTTCTTCATTTTTTTCTTGTTATTTTCTCTCTTCGTTTTTGAATTGTATACGTTTTTGAATTGTATAGCTGGTATACGCCGGATGAAATGCTTAGCGGTATTTCGTCTGTCGTTACGTTGTGAGTTCAAATTCTGCCGAGGTCAACTTTGCCTTTCATCCTTTCGGGGTCGATAAATTAAGTACCAGTTACGCACTGGGGTCGATATGATCGACTTAATACCTATGTCTGTCCTTGTTTGTCCCCTCTATGTTTAGCCCCTTGTGGGTAATAAAGAAATAGGTATACGGCGCCGATGAGCCATAATGATAGCGAAATATCAATATCATCACTGTTTTGGTTCTCCTTCGGGGTGAGAGGTATCAGGGCATTCATTGTTTTTCAACACTCGGCATCGAGAAGGCACGTTACTACGACGCTGTACAGCAGCTAATAGACGTATATACAAAACACACACAGTAAGTATGTGTCATCGGTAATGTATGTAGCTCACTTACTCTATTTAATCGACGTTGCCTGTACATCGCAGAGTAACGTGAAATGAAGTGTTGGCCGTACAAAAGAATTTTCGAAATGCGATCAACTTGCATTCGGACAACGTGCTCTGTCTGCACTGAGTTACCATCAGAATGATTTCGATACTCGAGATATTACACTTTTTAAAATTTTGACATATGATATCGTTACTTTCTTACGTTTCAGATAATGTGCAGAATTCTATATATAATGCGCAACATGAGTGACTGTGTGTGTGCGTGTAGAAGAGCGTAGGCTCGAAACGTAAAATACTTGTTTCTATTCCTGAGCGTTATACTAATACGTCTGTTTGTTTTGTACACCACCTGCCTTCGCCTTTTGATTTTTTCGTGAACTCTCCCCCACCCTATATATATATGTATGTATATATATATATATATATATAATATATATATAATATGCAAAATTTGTATTCACTTATTTTAGTTTTTACAGTGACACCATATTCATCTCACAAACGATGGGGAGAAACTTTAAGTAACCTTAAGTATTCTAACACTGATTTCACTATCCAGAGCAATGTTACTGCAGCTATTTCTACCATCTCCACTACCACTACTACTACTACTACTACTACTACTACTACTACTACTACAACAACTACTACTACTACTACTACTACACTACTACTACTACTACTACTACTACTACTACTAATAATAATAATAATAATAATAATAATAATTATAATAATAATAATAATAATCATTTCCACTATAGGCACAAGGCCTGAAATTTTGAGAGAAGGGGCAGTCGATGACATCGAATCCAGTATGCGACTAGTACTTAATTTATCGATCTCGAAAGGATGAATGGCAAAGTCGACCTCAGCGGAAATGGAACTCAGAACATAGCGCCAGACGAAATACCTATTTCTTTACTAGCCACAAGGAGCTAAACATAGAGAGGACAAACAAGGACAGACAGACGGATTAAGTCGATTAAATCGACCCCAGTGCGTAACTGGTACTTATTTCATCGACCCCAAAAGGTAAAGTCGACCCAGTGAAATTTGAACTCAGAACGTAACGGTAGACGAAATACTGCTAAGCATTTCGCCCGGCGTGCTAACGTTTCTGCCAGCTCGCCGCCTTCAGACAACAACAGCAACAACAACAATAATAATAATAATGATGATGATAATAATAATAATAATAATAATGATGATGATAATAATAATAATAATAATAATAATAATAATAATAATAATAATAATAATAATAAGAAGAAGAAGAAGAAGAAGAAGAAGAAGAAGAAGAAGAAGAAGAAGAGAAGAAGAAGAAATTATTATATTTAGCTTTCAATGTCATGTTGATATTCATAAAGACAAAATTTGATTAAGATATACAATTGGCCCTGTTCCAGTTTTCATAGACCTATCATAATTGATAGGAATTTCGGAAAGGTGTTTGACGCATTTCATTTATAATTATTGGTTCATCAGTTTGTTAATATAAGTGAACATATAAATACATACATACATACATTCATATCAACGTGCAAACACAGACACAATTACAAACAAACGCACACATAGACGCACTTCGAGAGAAGCCTGCAATGTATACATGTGTATATATGTATGTGCGCGTGTCTCTTAGCGTTCGTTTCTCACTATCTATTGATAGATGTATACATACACATATGCCTATATATTAATATAAATATATAAATTAATATACATGCATACATATATATATACATTTATGTAATATATATATGTGTGTGTCTGCGTGTGTGTATGTATACAAACACAAATACACACGCACACGCATACACTTGCATACATATACATATATATTATAATTTTACGCCTAGAAACACTAGAGATCACTCATCGTCAAGAACAATTAAGATACGCTCGGAAGTACTAACACATGTGCACACACACCCAAACACACACACACACACACACACACATACACTTGCATACGTATATATTTGTATATGAATATATATGTATATATATACACTTATATGCATCTATGTATATATACACACACACACACACACACACACATATATATATATATATATATATACACACACACACATACACATAAATACATACATACATTCAAGATTGGTATAGATGGATATATGTATGTGTATGCGTGTGTGTTTCAGAGCGTATCTTATTCGTTCTTCACGATGGGAATTCTTCAATATTTCTGTTTTGTTTCTTTTCGTTTTTTTTTTTTTGCAGTAAATTATTGAATGTATGTGCGTGCGTGTATGTGTATGTGCGTGAACCGATACTTTATAAACTTAAATGAAGTACATTAATGACTGAACGTGTCCGAAACTTCCTCCACCAGCAGCGTAAACTGTATGATAGTTATATTAAATTTCTTGCGATATTTAATACATTTATATATTTTGCGTGTTAAGCATATGCGTTTATGTGTGTCTGTGTGCATATATATTATATATATATATATATATATATATATATGTATGTATATATGGATTTAAATATGCATGTATACATTTATGTATATGTATACGTGTATGCATATATAATATATATATATATATATATATATATATATATATATATATATATATATATATATATATATATATACAGTGTGTGTGTATGTGAGTATTCCGCTATATGTGTAAAGAACGCTTTCAATACATAAAGTACATGTACATTTAACGTCTACAAGTAGTCATTGATATGATTATATATTCGTCATGCAGTATTCTGAAGAATATTTATTGTTATGCCCCCTTGCTCTTCTCTCTTTGTCACTGGATGAGTCTGTAGTGTAACAGTGTATTTCCGTCACAGCATTTAATTTCTTCCTTGTTAGTTACGCGTTCAAATCTCCTCGGATTTCATTGCTTTTAATAACACACTGTCTGAATAATGAAGTAGCTGAGACACATTGGGATTTGATACCATCGATTATAGCTTTCTTTCAATTATTGTTGTTGTTGGATTGTGGGACTCCCAGAGTCAATCTTTCATAAGCATCTAACCTGTTGGCAATAAGATCAAAGTCTCGTACACTCTTGTTCAATGGTGAATCATTCGTCGACGTCGGCGACAATATTTCCTCTCTGGTTATGGTAACTCGTTGAAAGTTATCGACACGATATTCTAAATTTTTCAAGTGTGGATAAGCCGAAACAAAAAATGTAGCAAATGCAGAGGGCGCATCTTTTGTCAGTTGGAATTTATCTATAGTAGAATGGTTAGTGCATCGGTCACCTCTCTCCAAAATACTAGGCTTTGTGTTTTTCTGAGAAGCAAATTATGAGAACGGTGAATTAACCGAATTGCAATAATGTCAGTCAAGCTACCTTGTAGTATTTGTTCCGTCTCTTCATGTCCTGCGTTGGAATTCACTCAAATACTTCTTTTCTTTATTCGATTTTTTTTTTTTGCATTAAAAAAAAATTAAACTACAAGTTATGTATTAGGAGTAGGTGTGATCGAGTGATAACCTCACCAAAAATTTCTGGCTATGAGCCTAAATTAGAAACAATTGTTTTTATCACCGCAATTGCTGCTGCGACGACGAATTGACAAAATCATGACCTTGTTGAAAATAGGCTTTAAGCCATTTACGTTCTGAGTTCAAATCCCCCCGGGCTCAACTTCGCCTTTGTCCAAGTACAGGTGATTGATATAATCGACTTTATGTTCACCTAAATATATCGCCTTGCACTGATGTCAGCAATAATTCTATTTTGGAAATAGAAACATGTGTGTTGTTATGGACCAATAAACAAGATATACAAACAAAACATAGAAACAGAAGCCCTTGCCAACTGTCGAATATTTGATTGACTGATCACCGATATGTTCTGTTTGCTCTTGTTTGTTAAGGTAACAATGACATTTACATTTATTTTTATATAATGTATGTATACAGGTGTATGTGTATGTGCGTGTGTGCGTGTGTGTGCGGCGCGCGATGTGTATATGCATGTATGTCTGTACATATGTGTGTATGCATGTATATGTGTGCATATGGGTATATATAATATATATAAATACTCATCCATACATGTATATATGTGTGTATATATATATGTATGTATGTATGTATATACATATATATATATATGTGTGTGCGTGTGTAAGATGAAGTGCGCTTGTTAATTATCAACATACCTAGATATCCTCTAACGTATATATCGAGTGGACGTGAATGTCATGAAATGGCGAGAAAAAAAATAAACAGAAGAAAAGAGACTAAGAAAATATTGTCAGAAGAAAGGAAGGACGGAAGAAATCAAACAACCGACGGATATATATTGCGTATTTATAAATAAAATAGTCTGAAATCAAACAAAAGTTTAGCAAGTTGTATTTTCTTTTGCTGATTTTCTCCTCACATCTCTTCTGATACAGCTTTTTTGGCTTTTTCTTTCAAATTTCGGGGATATGTTTATTTAGATTAATCTATGATTCAACTTCCCTTACTAAGCTTATGTATTAAAATATTTAAGAAAGTGATTTTGAAATGACATCGATCATGTTGTATGATATTCAATATCTGAGAATTTTAGAGTGGCTGATCGTAAAACAAAACAAAACAAAAAATGTATGAATAAAACAGAATTAAAAAATGCTGATATGTTTTATTTGATACTTGTTTTATAAGATTAGACTTTTTAAATGCTGCCGCGGGCAAAATCTACTTTACTTCCTTTGGTACCAATGAAGAACTTGAATCGTTCTAATGGAATGTAGCTTTACTCTAAAATATTCAACAATAATAACTGTGATATGTGTAAGTCTATCCAATAAGATTGGATACAGAAGTCAAGGAATATTCTTGTCCGAAAATATCAGTCTTTTGGATTTCTCCCCGAAATGTATAAGATACATAGGTTGAAAGTCTCCCTCGCACTGTGTAGTATTTCCGTAGGTATATGTGTATGAGTGTACACACATGCAAACCCTTACGAGCGCGCACACACACCCTCGTATATATAGCAGAAATTGGTGAAGCTGGAACAAAGAATTTAATTAGTTTGATAGATTCGAATTCAACTTCCTACTTGGGTTGATATAGTTTACTTTCAGAGATAATCTTACCAGCTAATTACTTGTGCTTGTGTGTAATGGGTAAAGAAACTCTAACTACAACAGGGACTAAGTGCAATAATAAGAACTATACTTTTACAGTAAAATTGTTCAAAAGTCCTTTTAATAATCCGGAAGATGCATGTTCGATTCTACTTCATTATATCTTTCACCATAACCTGGAGTCTACCTAAGCGTTTTGCGTAAAACTCGGCGGAAGGAAATTCTTTCGCAATCTGTCAAATGAAAATCATATGAAACAACCTTGCCAAGCATTCTACCACGTTGATTTTGTCTCGTGATTAAGACTAGAGAGCAAGAAACTGTTGAGTAGCCATCGACTTAGAAGCCAATGCGAAGAGTAACCAGTTCTGTTGATGTGGACGCTCATGAGAGAAACCGGCAAAGTTCTAGTTACATTTATCTTTTACTACTGTCAATGTTGTCACACATATACACGTTAAACATATTCATGCTCACATCTTCTCAGCCGTTTTCTCGTTTTACTTCTTTCTATCTCTCAATTTCATGTCATACGCACTGCTTAAAATAATATTTACAAATGTGTCGAAGAACTATCACGCTCGGTTAATACACAAATAAACACAAGCAGTTTTTCTCTCATATTTACTCTTACACTCATTCTTTCTATTTACACACCAACTTCTCTTTCTGTATCTCATCATATCTATTCATATATGCATACATTCATACACAAGCACAACATTTATGCAAAATACCAACATTAGTAACAAGTGCTTCAGACAAAGGAAAAAATACACACAAAAAAATCTCAATTTCCATACATTAGAACAAGTGTTGGACGTTTTCATATAAATAACATATTTAACTGTATTAAATGTTTTGACTACATATTGGTTGAATTATCTTGTTGATCTTAAAATTAAGGCAATTATGTTAAATACATGCATGCGGCTGTATGGGTGAGCACGCGCGCGTGTGCTGTAAAATTAAGGTTATTAATGAATGTTTAAGAATAACATCGGAAACTTTAATGAAGGAATGGAATTAATATTGACTGTAGAGTCAAGTGTATTTTAAAATTCGCCCGATGGTTCATTCAGTTACTCTTGCGGGCTAGCCTACCGTTGTTTTCAAAATGGGTGTGTACGTGCGCGTAGGGGTTTGTACTTGTCTACACTCATACACATATATCTACAGAAAGACTGCAGAGAGCGAGGGAGAGAGTTTTAACGTATGTAGCTTATATATTTCGGGGGAGAAATACAATAGACCGATGTTTTCGAACAAAAATATTCCTTGACACATTGTACCCAATCTTAATGCAAAGACTTACCCATATCACATTTGTGATTGTTGAACGTGATATAAGATAAATAAATAAGAATGATTACATAACCATCTTTTATGAGAAATTGATTAAGGCTTAATGATTTTTATAAGGAGCGATAGTAGAAAACCCCGCGAATCAAGGCGATAACTGGTCTGTAAGATAAAATTCAATTTCAATATACCACAATATACTACAGCAAATTTGACCACTTTCTTTTCATTCATTCGATCACACACACACACACAAGCGCGTTTCTAAGGACAGCCATTTTAGTCGCTCTGCCCGATCATGCAATAGATTGTACAAGATTACATGTTACCAGAAGCAGTAAGAGTGACCTTAGGCATACACGTATGCATACCCACATAATACTAATTTACATATATAAAATGGTCGTTGGTATGGTAAGAGTTCGGGATACAATGCCTTACGTTGTTCAACCTGGATCTCTACGCTCTACGCTTGGATCCTTCCAGGATCTACTTTGCATCTTATATTTTCTATGTCGATAAATAAAGCACGCTTCTGTATAGTAATCAAATCTTCTTTCTCGTTCACACTCGGTCTCTGTCTGCCTGCCTACCTGTTAATCTCTCTCTCAGTCTCATTGTAACATTTTCAGTAGAAGAAATCGGTGGCGATAGGTCCTGGAGAGAAATGGACTGTGCCAGTTGCAAACTGCCCAATACATGACGTATGTGAAGATGACACCACAAGGGCATTATTAGAAGCTGAATGTCTCGCTATTATCCTCCGCACTTCTAAGAATAAATCTTCATAATTGTAAAAATGAATCTGCTAGGATATGATAGAATGAAGTACGAGAGATTTCAACCTGTGTGTGTGTGTGGTAATATGTAGTGTTTGACAGTGTGTGCTTCAGAATTTATATAGGAAATGAGAACCTTTGTTTTTTGAAAAAATTATCATATTTCTTAAGATTAGTAAAAATAAAAGTGTATAATGTTAAAAATATTCAAAATAAATGATACTACAAGTAATGAGGATTTTCATGTACAACAGAATTTTTGATGTATCATTTTCTTGTATGAAAACTAGGGACATTGGAAATGGTGTAGCAACCAACAAAATTCTTTGCTGTATTTAGTTCTGCCATTTTCATATTCTGAATTAAGTTATACACTTCTGTATACACTTGTGGCTATGGTAGAATACAATGTTTTACAGCAATGTAAAACAGTTCAAATGTAATCATAGTTCTTACACAGCTGATAACTTGCGGCCAGTATACTTCCGTATATTTGATAGGAACCATCTAGTTTCTGCAGAATTTTTGTGATAGTATATTTAAAGAATATATTATTTCAGTTCATTTTATTTTGCAGAACAACACACAATACTGCCCTCAGTTTTCCGCTTTCAGAACTACATTCACATGCATAGGTACGCTGGCATTGTATCTAACATTTTGTATGCGTGCAGATTGCCATCTCTACAGTTTGTTTCCGCATTTCTCTTTGAAACCCGAGATAATCGACATCTGTTGATTATTTCAATTCTGTTTGATCTCGAGTTTATTATTAATCTATTTGCAGCATTTCCTACTTGCTGAGTTATATCCAACCGTGCATCGATTTGGCATTCATTTTCTTGGAGCCGTATTGCAACCTTTCTTAATCTGAAATCTTTCAACCTTATTTCTTTCTCGGTTTCACTTCTTTGCATCTCGTTAGTGAACTCCAAGACTGCTGTGCTATTATCCAGTAACCTTATTTCCATCAGACCTTCAGTTAACTGCGTCGTTACTTCCTCCAGAGTTTCAGTTTCATGCAACCTGTCAATAGCTGGGATTGTCTTCAGGTCCGACATTATAACCTTTCATTACAGACAGTACACTATTGCTGCTTGGCAGCAGTTCCTGTCAACACATATTCCGATAGCCTTCATTTATCTTTTTTCTCTTTCTGTTCTCCTTTCATCTCCCTATATCTGAATATCTTTGCTATTTTTTATATGTTCACGTAAGTGCTAACACGAACAGATAGTTAGGGATATATTAAAAAAAACACGTTATCTGAAGTTTAAAACACGAAACTTTTAAATGGCTTCTGTTTATGCTTGAACCGTAACGATGCATCTACGATCAGCTTGCTGATATTAAAAGTCAACCTTTAAGATAATATATCTCATTGATAAATCTTGTTTGATCATTAAAACGCATGGCAAGATTTTTCACTGTTGGTAAGGCACAACTTACACCTAACAGATTGGCAAAATCATTAGAGTGACAAAATAAACCATCCTGTATTTAGTTGCCAATGTTTATGTTCTAAAGTTTTAAGCATTTGGTGTTGCGTAATAACAAGTTTGTGTGATGCTAATGTTGGGGATCGAAACTTCAAGATTATATTTAGTGTTAACTTTTTTTCGTGTTAAAATGACTTATGGCTAATAAATTCTATATTGTCTCTTATGGAGAAACGGAGGCGCATCAGGCCTTCGAATATTTAACCGAAGTATGCTACTATTAAATTAATAAGACATGCTTGATTTTTACAGTTCTTCATCATATCATATAGCTAAACACACACACACGCGCAAACACACACACACCCACACACACACACACACACACACACACACTCACATATATTTATCTATCTATCTATCTATCTATCTATCCGTCTGTCTAACTCCGAGTAAAAGCTTTTGTTAAATTTCTGCTGCTTTTAAATAAAGTACATATATATATATATATATATATATATATATATATATAATATATATATATATATAATATATATATATATTATATATATATAGATATATATATATATATAGATAGATATATATATATGTATGTATGTACAGGGTGCGATAGGAAAGTTGTCGCCATTTTATATTTTTAGTTTCATGCATGTGCATTGTTTGCTTTTGATTTTGTCGAATACACAGTATAGTAGAGTCAGTTGGGCACCGTCTAATAAAAAATAGTACCATGACGCAATTCACTCTGCCAGAACTTTGGAAACGACATGCTGTACTACTAGGCATTTGCGCCGGAAGTTCCAATACGAATATTTGAGAGTGTTTAGGTGTCAATCTTAGGACAGTGCTTGTAGCGAGAGTGATAAAAACCAAACATCCAGTAAACATCATGGTGTTTCGAGTGATCACTAGTCATGGCGACGTTATGTCTCCTTTCATCTTCCTACACGATCTCAGACTCAACACGGAGGCTTACATCAAATGTCTGGAGAAGGTAGTGCTGCTCTGATTCAAGCCATAAGCTTTAATCTTATATCATAATATCATTATTATTATTTACAGGATTGTAAAAACTGTGCCGTATAAAAATCCATTCGCACCGTAGGTATATATATATATATATATATATATATATATATATATATATATATATATATATATATGCCAGCGCGTTAAACGGACATTAAAGGAAATGGTAAAACATATATTTGTATTTTAAAGAAGCGACAGTGACACAAAGGCTAAGAGTTTTGTGCGTTGGTGCTTATCAAACTTATCATACACACGAAAATCTCGGCCCCTATGTTAGTCTGTTGCCTCTGCTAAATATTAATAAAATATATAGATAAACTCATCTTTTGTGCCCTAATTTTCTGTGCACCTCACCAAACACACACACACACACACAGCTTCGATATTACAATGCTTCAACCGAACTACACACTCTGATATATATATATATATATATATATATATATATATATATATATATTTTAATAAGTGTAGAAATTGATATTAATCAATTAAAACCTGTGGCCTATCATATTAAAAAAAGATTAAAATATTTTTACATACAAAATTTAAAGGACTAACCACTAAAGTGGAGGGTCAACATGCTAGATATAGACGTCAAATCGCTATTTTCCACAAAGAATACGTTCTCAAATAAAAACCCAGCACGTATCAAAGCACTAAAAATAAGCAAGACAAATGAAAATATACGAAATATATTGGTATGTATATATATATATATTATATATATATATATATATATCAAAATCAAGGAACGGCCATAATAGGCCATTCACCCACTAGAAATAACAGCCACAGCTTCAACCGCAAAATAACATTAATTCCGCAAACCAGGAGAAAATTTAAAAAAAACATTTACCCTGTAATTTCTTATACGATGCACCGTTTCATCTATTGTTTAATGGTAAACTAACCTGATTAAATTAAATGAAGCCAATCTTCCATAGGCCCTTAGATTCGTCAGTAAGAAATAGCAGATAGGTAATCACATAGAATTTTCATTTGCCTAATGCATCTGTAAACAAGTTGTCAATTATGTAAACGTTGGCAATTATGACCGGTACGTTGTCAATTATGACTGTAGCATTGAGATATGTAGATAACAAAATCTTCATGAAGAAGATAATACAGTATATTGCTAAATTTTAATAGGATTTGAATCTTTTCTCCCAGCGTTATGATAACGATTAATAGGAAAACAATCGTTTTTATATATAACATATTGACTTTAATTAAATTAAATCGTTTTTCCTTTCGTTTTTGAACAGTATGTAATTACTTTTATTCCATGTATGAAGAAGAGTAAACTGTGCTACGAGACGAAAATATAGAAGAATGAAAATGGTTTCGAGGAATGCTACACTAAAAAAGAATATATATTCGTGTATGTATTTGTGTGTGCCTATGTGTATGTGTATCTGTGTATGTGTGTGTATAGATATATATCGTAAGATTGATTAAGCACAACAACCGTTTAATTAAATTATTCGGAGTGGAATGAAGTAAAATTGAGTTCTACACAAATATTTAGATGTGGTGACTTGCAAAAGAAGACGTATAATACTATGAGTGTGTGTGTGTGTATGTGTGTATTTAAACACACCCCTCCACACACACACAAATACACACACATACACACGTTCACACACTTACACCACACGCGCACACGTATATGCACACACACACACACACGCATACACACACACACACAGACGTGTACTTACGTATAAAACACACTGTAAAATTTCATATATTGTTAGTTTTTTTTTCTGTCGTTGCCGTATTTGAAAGAGTTGCTTGTAATTCTGTTAGCACTAATCTTCTGTATAAGCACAACTTTTTTTTCTTTTACTATTTGTTGGTGGCTTCAGTATGTAAAACATTCTTTAACATTCTTCTCCATGATGACATGTTTATATTCCACATAACTCTGCATGTATCGAAGCATCATGTCCAATTCTGTTTGCTTGATGACTGATTTATCACTTCTATGTATATAGCCGTTATGTTCTAGCTCAAGTAATTGCTTTCGTCATTGCTTGACAGACATCGAACATATAAATAGCTTGCCTTTGGTAACAAAATCATTTCCTTTACTTAGTAGGTTTAGATTCGAAGGAAGAATTTTTATCGTTCAATGTTATTTATTTCAAGGTTTAATTTGTTGATTTTTTTTTTTTTTTTTGCAATTACATTGTATATACTATTTCTATTTCGTCCTCAGATTATTATATAAATGTTGTGGTTGTTGATATTAGTTTCCAGAATTTTGAAGCGGAAATTTATGGCAACAGAAAGCCAAAACCATGCCGGATCATATCGAAAAATTGTACTCTGAGGAACAGCTTGTATAGTCATACGAACAATCATGTATGTATGTATGCATGCATGTATGTATGTATGTATGTATGTGTGTGTATGTATGTACGTATGTATGTATGTAAGTATATGCATGTATATATGTGTATGTATGTGTGTGGATGTATATGTATATGTATGTGTGTGGATGTATATGTATATGTATATATATATATATATACATATATATGTATATATATATGCACATATATATGTATATATATATATATGCATATACATATACCTACATATATCTGTTCGTATCTCTCTCTCTCTCTCTCTCTCTTTATATATATATATATATATATATCTATATATATATATATATATATATATATATGAAAACAAACCTATGTAAAGGTATACACAATACCAAGGAAGTATTGGGTTGAAAACCCTTTTCGAATAGAGAAAGTCGAAGCTCATCGGTGGGACTCGAACCCGCATCTGTAGATAACACGCACGTACGCGCGCACACATACACACGCACACGCGCGCGCACGCAAACACACACGTGAATATGTGTGTGTAAAATCACATTAACGTCTTATACAAAAGACATTAAAGGAAGCAAATTAACACATATCCCTTTGAACTGACAAAGCCAATTACTACCATCGCAATGAACCAGACTACTCACAATTCCTCATACCAAATACGCTATGGATTTTACAAAACAACCTTAAGTAAAATGTGAACTATTGTTAACATCACTGGAACACAGATTTCATAGTTTGCTGCCAAACTATGACCATTTTACTGAACCGCTCGTAATACACCGAACGTTAATCTGCAAAGTTTGTTTCTGATTGCCAAGTCTATGGACTACACATGAAGAGCAAGTACAGAATTTGTGATTTCGCAGATGGAGTGTGATAGTATCTGTCCTCTTTCTATCTCCTTTAATCTATACTACTATGACCTTTTTAGATATATTAAAACATATACACAATCTCATTTATAAATGAAAGCAAATATTTAGTTCCTAAGTTCCAGGAATAAATTTAGTTCCAGGCATAAATACGCCAGATACCTCTAAAACCTGAAATCTGAACTCAAAAATCTGTTATCAACTGCTTCCTTAGTCTACTTTCTTAACCACATAACTTAATGAAAACACTTCATATGTAACGAACTAACACAATTAACAGCATTGACACAATGGTTAGATTTTCTACGCGTCTACCCTCGCTGCTATACGCAAGTCGGTTTGCGTGAGCATAAGAGAAAGAAAGGAAGCGGGGGAATAAGACCTGGTAATGAGAAAAGTAATTTATAAAGCGATGAAATGGGCCAATATAGCGTAGAAGCGTGTATGTGGCAATGATTGCGATTATTCTGTCTACTGAAATAGCTACGGAAGCTCTATTAAATCCTACTATGCAGCCTTAAGGAGGTGATTCCAACACGAACATACCGAAGATGCTTAGAAGAACACTATTTAGAATATACAAATATATGTCGATGATATTAAAGGAAAGAAAATGTCAAACAGCCAGTCTTACATAAGGAATATGCATCGTATTTAGGCAACGAGAAATATTTATTCATTGCACACAAAAAGCGTCAAGCAAATAATGAATTACAAGAGTAATTATCATAAGAGTTTACACATATACCATCACAATTTAAAAGCTATGAATAAAGCAAAAATTTTAAAATCAAAATCACCTATGTATGCAATGATCACATTTTACTGTTGCTGCAAGGTACAAATCTTTAAAAAATCTTTGTAATTACTCTATCAAAGAAACCAGCACATCTACAACGTATATTGGTTTCAAATTATGGCACAAGGCCGACATTTTCAGGAGGGGAGTAAGTCGATTACATCGAACCCAGTGAACTACCGGTACTTATTTTATCAACCCCAAAAGGATGAAAACAAAGTCAACCATGGCAGAATTTCAACTCAGAACGTAGAGAGTGACAAAATGTCGCTAATCATTTTGACCGAGGCGCTAACTATTCCGTCAGCTCGCTACTTTATCTATAGCGTATATTATTAACACTGCTATAAGCACATCTAGATGAGTGGATTTCTCAGTACTACTACCGCAGTCTACGGCATTGAAAACAACACATTCAAGTTAAATTGGATGTGACAATTAATATAATTCACAATGCACATACTTACAAGTAGCAAGGATAAAATGTGTTAGGATGTCTTTTTTTTCTGCCCATTATAAACGAAGAGGAAGGTTAATTTCGTGCGATGACATGTGATCCATCTCAGAAGTTGGTTGAATTGCGAAGAGAATACATCTTTTAATTCTCTTATTGGTAATGACCAAAAATAGTAATGAAAAATGTGATCTTCAATTGAAATATTATAACAATTCTGCTTTTCGCTTCGCAATATACTGCATAATAAAAAGCGATATTAGACTTTATAAATAACAATATGAAGCAGACGATCATCTTAACGATCCTCTTCTTATTCTCAAACTCATACTGTCATTTTGAGTTGAGAATCTTTAGCAATTAATTCACTCATAACAATGCACATGTATATTTTTAAACTTACTGTTACAAAATGAACTTTGAACTACTTGGTTTTTTTCTCCAATTTACAAGGTTTATATCAAATAGTAATCTATCATTTTCGCAATTTAGAATATACAGTCGTCATTGTTCAATTGCCGTTGTCAAGAAAGTTTAGCAGTGATATATATTTGATTCTTTATTACGAAATCTTTTTCCAACTAAAATGTCATTCTTCTATAGTAGATTGCCTTATGGTCGTCTGACGTGCAGGAAATAAATAATGAAATAAAAGAGCGAATGAAGAAGAAAAAACTTCTCACAAGCCCCATTTCCTCTTTTGTTCTATTTTCGTTATAGAGCTATATTCTTAGTCATGATCTGGTTTTGTATACACTCACACACACACACACACATACATACATACATACATATGCATATATGCATACATAAATATATATTTGTATGCATGTATGTATACAAGTATGTAAATATATATACATATATATACATATATATATATATATATATATATATATATATAATATATATAATATATATATATATATATATATATATATTGTGTGTGTGTGCGTGTGTTTGTGCATGCGCGCGCGTGTCTATCTTATCTATTATCTTTTACTAGTTTCAATCATCGGCGTGCGGCTATATTGGGGAACCGCCTTGAAGAATTTACTCGAAATAAATCCACGCTAGTATTTATGATTTTCTGAAGCTTGGAACTGATTCTACCGATATTTTTTGCCGAACAGTTAGGTTACGAGGACTGATACATACCAACACTGACTGGCCCGCGATGGTGAGGTACAAACACTCACACACACACACACGCACGCACGCACACACACACACACACACACACACACGCAAGCACACACATAATATATATACATAAATACAGACAGGCACTATAATCGTATGAAAACACCGTTTGAGAATTCCTGATACTGAATTCAGTTTCGGCAATTTCCGTTGCCTCATCAGTAACAACTGGTTCTACTTCGGCAGATTTCAGACTTAATTCTCTGTCTGTATATATCATTTTATGCTAGAAATCTCTGGATGTCTGTTTATATGTATCTAATTATTTGCTTTAACTAAATCATTAGAGCATTTTACCAATTATTTCTAGCAATGTCCTCCAGACACCTGATGAGGCCTTGTGGGATGATGAATGGAGGATTATATCGTCATCATCACTAGTGATCACTCCAAACACCATGCTGGATGCTTGATTTTGATCAATTTCGGTACATATTCTCAGACTCAAACACTCTGAAATGCTGGTATTGGAGCTTCCGGTGCGAATGCTAAACAGTACAGCGTATTTTCCAAATTTCTGACAGAGTGAAATGCGTCGTAGTGCTGTTTTCCTCATAGACGGTGCCTCACTGACACTACTGTAGTGTATAGTCGACAAAATCAGAAACAACGCGCATGCGCGAAATAAAAAATAAGATGGCGACATTTACCCATCGCACCATGTGTGTTTGTATATATATATATATATATATATATATATGCACATATATGAGTGTGTGTGTGTGTGTAAATTTTTGTATCGTAGGCTTCTAGATATAGTGTCTTGATACGGCATGTAGCAATTTTGAAAGCAGTTGTTCGTGGTTAATTTCCAAGGACGTGATATATCGCTTATAACATAATATGAGTATGTGGTATAATGTACAGAGCTTGAATAATATATGCATACATATATACATACAAATAAAGTAATTCACGGACCTTCCCACACGAACATATATATATATGAATGCATTCATTCACACAAACAAACGTACACACTGATTTATACACATATATGTTGCATATACGCTCACATACATATAAACAAGGTGTGTACAAACATACACATAAAGTCAAAGAAAAACACGTACATCCACACAAGAATAATCTCGCATACAAAGATCCATGCATATACTTCAAGTACGTGCACTCATACACCAAAAATGTTGTATTCACTTTCTGATAACTAACTGGTAGTGCCGTTTTACATCCGCTCATAAAAAAAAAGCTATTACGAAGAGAAGCATCAGGTCGGCATCTGTGCTGTGATCTCTCCTTTATTTTTTCATTTCACTCTAGGATATTATTTCAAAGAAGAACTATTTCCAACAGACAATATTAACTAGTTTTATTTCTCTGTTCTGTGAGATAGGCATTAATTAGTTTGATCATGAAGGAATACTTAAACACGTTTTTTGTTGTTGTTGTTGTTGTTGTTGTTGCAGTCGAACTAACACTTTCTTTTATTGCCTGTATCTATCTATCTATCGATATATCTATCTATCTATATATCTATCTATCTATCTATCTATCTATCTATCTATCTATCTATCTATCTATC
>NC_043000.1:42751414-42763914 GCF_006345805.1 Octopus sinensis
ACACACACACACACACACACATATATATATATATATAATATGTACATATGACTTGACAGATAGATAGATAGATAGATAGATAGATAGATAGATAGATAGATAGATAGATAGATCTATGTATGAATGGATGGATGGATAGATGGATATTGATATACATACATGCACATATAACACACACATGTAAACTCGCACAGATTTGACAACAAACGAAAGTGCGTTATGAAGTCCATCATGGATAAAGATAAAAAAAGTATTTAAATGTTTATGATAATATACACCGGTTTTAATCACTTGAAATAGACGATTAAGTCATACTCAAAGAAAAGGAAAATAAAATTGAAAGAGATTAAATTATACTTTCGTGACATCAGTTCTGTAAGTTTAAGTGTATTTCTCCCGAAAACCGCATGGTGTCGTTGTTTCGTTTCCGTCTGATTTTTGCTAGGTGGTAGCAGCAGGAGCAGTAGTACCAATAGAAGTAGTATATATCATTAAAAGAAGTGACAGAAGAAGTGATGCTGTACACATTACATACCTGATTTTAGTATGTTTATGTCTCAATAAAACTCTTAGCGAAACAATTATTGCAGTACCAGATAACCGATTTGCTTGTTTTTATTATGTTTTTACGCAAGGCTTAAGGTTCCATTCATCGTTTGACAGGTTTGGATAATATTTGAGTTGTCGATTACCTAATAACTGAACTTTCCTTCATCGAAGCATTGAGTGCTATAGTAGTGGGTTTGTTAACAGTCCGATGTTCATCATTTTCTCGAACCAATAATTTTGGCGTACTTCACTTTGATATACTTCGATCTCCTACAATAAAATCTATCCATCTATCTATATTATCGAGATAGAGACGCATACACACACTCGCACGCACATACACATATAAAATAAAAACGATAAAATACACGTTAAGTACAGGACATCACCAACAAGCTAAAATACGTAAACACACAACGTGAGACAAGTACGGGACAAAATGCCAAAGAAATCTAACTCTTCTTCAGTTGTTGACTGTGTATTGCTACCCGTTTCGTGCTTTTAACAACAAGACAAGAAAACGTTATAATACATCAGCGACCAAAAATTTATAAAGCATAAAATTTGTGGAGAGTCATGGCTTCGAACGAACAAACGACACTAGAGTAGACGTACGGAAACGACCGACGAAGACAGATGTTTTGGGCCGCCAGGCCAAGATGAACTCTGAAAGGATATAGCATAAATACAAGAGATATAGCATAAATACAATAGAAAGAATAGAAGAAAAAAGGATATAGAGAGGCGAGAGAAGAAAAAAATGACGCCTGGTTAGTTATAAACACAAGGGAAAACAGTCTGTACTTGCATATACGTACTTGCAATTCCATGCAAAAAAATTTCCCGTCCCTGATTTAGAGGTTCCCTATCTCACGCAGAGAGGACGATGTATAATTGCCAACTGATATATTTGCTGATATATTTGCTATATTGCAGTTCTGCGTTTAATTTATAAATAGATGAGAGAGAGGCGAGAAAAATAGCCTATAATGACGTGTGAGTAACAGGCAGAGGGGAAAATGAGCAAGAAAGAGAGTAAGGAAAAGAAATAAAGCGAGTGAGGAGAAGGGAGAAGGAAAGAAAAAGAGTGAAAGAAAGACAGGCGGGGAGAACAAAAAAGGAGGATATAAAAACTATAGAGGTTTATAGGGGCATAGAAAAAGAGAAAGAGAAAGAAAAAATGCAGAGAACAGAGTCGCAGAAATTATATATAAATGTAAGAACCTACTGTTGAGAAAGTCTTCGTGGCTTTCAATAATTAAATAAAAATGAAAAAATGCACATTAAGTACTGGACATCACCAACGAGCGGAAAAATAAGTAGACACACAACGACAGACATGTATGGGAAAAAATACCGAAAGAATTCTAACGCCACTTCAGTTGTCGACTGTTTATTACCACCTGTTTCGTGCTATTAACGGAAAGACAGAATGACCGTGAACTTTTCTGTGCATGTGCAATAAGTTTCAACGTTCTAGCTTACTTCCGCTGTTTATAACAGTGCATGGAAGGAAGATGTGTAATGTGTGATAGTCGCTTTGTCCATGCGAGAGAAAGCTAAAAAGTTGAAACATTGCGCATGCACAGAAAAGTTCACAGCCATTCAGTGCCAAGCGGTTTTACTCTGCGCGCTTTAGCTTCGTTACAATGGCAACAGTCGGGGTACTTGTCGGTAGGGATAATAATTGTTTATGACTTAATAGAGTTGTCGCTGTTTAGTTAAGTATTTAAGAGTGGTTGTAATTTACTTATGGAATATCGATACGGCTGTATATTGGGTAAATATGTTTGAAAGATGTGGTTTCTTTGGTTTGTTCCCAAACAACACTTATTTCAGTGCTGTTGACACCGCCGGATTGAATGGAACTGCCCAGGTGTCGAAAACATAACGATATCCGTGGGGCAGCTGATGATGGAGGTATGTTGGATTGTTGGTATGGCTGTGGAATAGAATGGTAACAAATCCTTTTGATATATATATATATATATATCAAAAGGATTTGTTATCATTCTATTCCACAGCCATACCAACAATCCAACATACCTCCATCATCAGCTGCCCCACGGATATCGTTATGTTTTCGACACCTGGGCAGTTCCATTCAATCCGGCGGTGTCAACAGCACTGAAATAAGTGTTGTTTGGGAACAAACCAAAGAAACCACATCTTTCAAACATATTTACCCAATATACAGCCGTATCGATATTCCATAAGTAAATATATATATATATATATATATATATATATATAATATATATATATATATATATATATATATATAATATATATATATATATATATATATATATAATATATATATATATATATATATTATGTGTGTGTGCTTGTGTGTGGTTGCTTGTAGAGTGCGTGTTTGTGTCTGTGTCTATCCCCCCATCATCGCTTGACAACTGATGTTGTGTGTTTACGACTCCGTGAACTAGCAGTTCGGCAAAAGAGACCGATATAATAAGTACTAGGCTTAAACTCAAATGATAGAAACGAGTAAAAGGAACAAAACAATATTCAAATGACAGAGAAAGGCAAGAAGTATAAAAAAATAATCGAAAGTAATTTAGGATGAATTAAGACTTACAAAGAATTAAAATATAAAATACTATAGATGAAATTTCTCAGTGAGATTGGTGATTATTGCAAAATGTATGCGACACTTTTTTCTTAGTATTAGTTTATGTATTTAGTGTACGTGTAGGCATAGGCGCTTTCCAAGCAGTCATAAATATCATAGGTTGATCAGTAGGTAGGTAGGTATATCCATTTCGTAATGACGGAAAGAGAGCTCGATACTATAGAATACAGTATTAATATTATATTTTCGTCCAGACAATTTCTTGCTACTCGGCGTTTTGGTGTAATTGCATAGCCTTTTAAGGCAGTCTCCGACTAATATATACGTGTGTGTGTGTGTGTGTGTGTGTGTGTGTGTGTTTGTGTGTAAATATGTGTGTGTGTATATCTACCTATATATTTATATATATTTTGTTAGATAGAAACTTAGATGTATATAGATATAATATACATATCCGCAAATAATACATTTGCGAGTGGATAATGACTCTTTCCATGCAGTGCATATCAAAATTGAGATATATACCTCTATTTTGAACATGTCCTTGTGCACTATAGTTTTCAAAGTTTTCACTGTTCTATCTTCTGTTGGAGAATAGTTTCTCTGTAAGGACAATGTGAATAAAAACATAACGACCGGAAATTACCAAATGCTGTGTTACCCTCGCAATATTTCACAGTTATCTGCCAATGAGGAGGCGAAATTTCACTAAAATATTTGAGGCGAGGTCTAAACTTTTGTTTCTTAAAAATAACCGAGTGGTTCTTTGCCAGTGAAGAGGTGGAATCGTGGAAAAGGTCAACTGAATATAGAAAAACATCTCATCAGCTATAAATCAGATAAGCATCGCCATGCTTAAGGCATGAAGATTTAATCCTCTAACACTATTTCTATGTACATCACAATGATTATAAAAAATACTGAGAAACTAGACAGTGCAATGAAAAATCTGTAGTACATGGAAGGCAAAAGCTTACGAGTAAGACGAAACATCACGTGCGAGCAGCAACATTCAACATATTTCAATAAAAAACTTAGTCAATCAATTGAGTACCGAAACTCACCCACAGAGCAAAGGGGAATACATTTAGATATTTGAATATCAGTACGCTCATTTGGAGTGCTATTATCTAGTAAAATGTTAAAGAGTTTGTGAGATCATATTTAATAAAAAATATACGCAGCTAGATGGCGTAAATAGGCAATTCATAATTTATCCATATCCACTGCCAATACGACGCATTACTTAAATATATTTATAACTTATAATAAATACGTGATAATATCTAAAGTTTAAAATATCTGTGTGTATGTGTGAGCTATTTTGCTACTTGAAACTCAGCCACGTTCCCCTCACGGTTGAATTCTAGTGACTATCGTCTTCAATAAACTTGCAATTTTGGTTACGATCAAGTAAAGAATGTGGAGTGTCATAATTCTTTTATCAGGAATAATATAAACTCGTTCTCATTTAAAAAAAATTTTGCATTGCTTGTAGAATAGAGAAGCATTTCTAGCAGAATATCAACTTTTCTCTTTTCTTTCTAAACTACTTAAATATGATATACATCTTTTCCTCTGCCTATATTCACTCTTGGAATTCTAATTTAATTTGAAGATTTAATTCTCAGATAGCTCTGGTTCGGAAATTTCACTTTCGTCGCCAGCACGAAGTGCTTCAAAGAATCAGATAAACTGAGTAAGGGATGATGAGTTTATAAAAGTAGATAAAGGGCATCCAGTGGCGTTTACAATTCCTTTCCAGTGTTCTCATATTCATTTATAAATTTACCAATGCTTATATGATATATTTAAAACTTCGAAACACCCCACACTCATTTGGAAACGATGATCTGTCCGGCACGCAGGGAAATGTGTACGTGGAATGTTCCAATTCTGAAATTACACAAAATATTACTTCATAAAAATAGGTAACAACAGCAACAACAAGAAGAACAACAACAATAATTATGATAATCCTTTGAACTATAGGCACAAGGCTTGAAATTTAGGGGAGAGGGTTAGTCGATTACATTGACGCCAGTACTCAACTGGCACTTAGTTTATCGAACCCGAAAGGATGAAAGGCAAAGTCGACACTACGGAATTTGAGTTCAGAACGTAGGGACGGGCGAAATACGGCTAAGCATTCCGTCCAGCATGCAAACGATTCTGCCAGCTCATCGCCATAAAAAGGCAAATTCGACCTAGGCTTTATTTGAACTCAGAACTTAAAATTGGAAAAATACCGCTAAGCATTTTACCCGGCGCCATAACGATTTTGCCGACTCGGTTTCTTAAAAATAAATAAATAATAATAATTATAATAATAATAATAATATTAATAATAATAATAATAAAAATAATAATTATTATTATTATAATAATAATATAATAATAATAATAATAATAATAATAATAATAATAATAATAATAATAATGTAATGAAAAGAAATATAACTAGTAACTGCAGAATATGTGGAGATGGACAAGAAACAATAAATCATATTATCTCTAGCTGCCCAGTCCTGGTTAAGAAGTAATATATTCACAGATATGACAGAGTTGGAACCTACATACATTGGAAGCTACGCCAACATTGTGGAATAACAACAGAAAAAAGATGGTATAGGCATACACCAGAAAAGGTCACAGAAAACGAGAAAGAAACCATACTCTGGGATATGCCGATACACACAGATAGAGAAATTAAGGCCAATAGACCAGATATAGTTGTCAGAGATCATGAAGAAAAAAAATGCTTTCTAATTGATGTATCAATACCGGCAGATGACAACGTGTCTCTAAAAGAAATGGAGAAACTCTCAAAATACAAAGACCTGGAAATAGAGGTAACCAGAATGTGGAATCTGAAAACAGAAACAATTCCTATCATAGTAGGTGCACTAGGCATGATAAAAAATATTCAAACAAATATATAACAAAAACACCAGGACTTACAAACACATATAACGAACAGAAAATTGCACTACTAGGCACTGCACACATCCTACGCAGAACATTTTCCATACAATAACCATCAGAGCATCACAACAAATCACAGCACACACCTAAGGCACACAGAGCTGCGCTCGGTAGTGAAGTGAAAGAACGCTATAAAAATAAAACTACTGAATAATAATAATATTAATAACAATAATAATAATAATAATAATAATAATAATAATAATAATAATAATAATAATAATAATAATAATAATAACAATAATAATAATGATAATAATAATAATGGAAAGTGAAAAAGGAAAGTGAAAAAGGAAAAAGAAAGGAAAGTCCAGAAAGGGAAAGTGAAGACCACAAATTCAGTCGTGTTAGATGTTGACACAGTCATAAGAGAGCTTGAGCAGGAACAAACATACAAATATTTAGGGATAAATGAAGGCTCTGGTATTCATCATGCAAGCATGAAAGAGAAAATCAGGAAGGAATGTTATAGGAGAGTTCGTGCAGTCCTGAAATCTGAACTAAATGCACGTAACAAGGTGTTAGCTATAAATTCCTTAGCAGTTCCAGTTGTTATTTATAGCTACAATGTGTTGAACTGGAATATGAGTGAAGTAAAGAATATAGATAGAAAAATACGCAAGCTGCTGAGTTGTAATAGGATGCACCACCCAAAGGCAGACGTAGATCGTCTTTACCTTCCCAGAGCCCAAGGAGGTCGAGGCCTGATCCAATTTGAACTAGCTTACAAAACAACCACAATTGGACTGGCCAAATATCTCGAAATATCGAATGACTGGATGCTAAAGCTCGTGGAAAATCACGAGAGACGAAAGAAGCTTCATTCTATCATCAAGGAAAGCAAAAAAGTTGCTATTGATCTCGTGCAGGATACCCAAACTGAACAACCCGAGGGAAGTACGGCAACTATTGTTGCAAAGAAGGTGAAAATGATGGCAATGAAAAAAGCGCACGGGCAATTGGCTGATAGGTGGGAGGAGAAACCTCTGCACGGCAAATATGTGACCCGCAGCAAACAAGCTGATGTTGACCAGAAGCAAACCCATCAGTGGCTGCAGAGCTCAGGGCTAAAAGCAGAGAGTGAAGGTTTCATCCTGGCTGCTCAAGACCAAAGCCTATTAACCCGGAACTACCAGGCCAATGTGATGAAAAATGGAGCAGACCCAAAATGCCGATTCTGCAACGACATGATTGAAACAGTGGACCACCTAATCTCTGGATGTAAAGTCTTAGCACCAGTGGAGTATAAATTAAGACATGACAGAGTTGGCCAATATCTCCACTGGCTAATAAGTCGGCATTACAATATCAAAACTGCCGACAAGTGGTATAATCACCACCCTGAGGCTGTAACTAAAGGAGAAAATGTAACCATTCTGTGGGACTTTCCAGTACATACAGACCGAACCATCAAGGCCAATAAACCAGATATTGTTGTGAAAGACCAAAACAATAAAGTTTGCTTATTGATCGACATGAGCATCCCTGTGATCATAATAGCTCAGCGAAAGAGTTTGACAAGCTCAGAAAATATAAAGACCTACTCATTGAAATTGAGAAAATGTGGCATCTCAAGGCGGTTACAATACCAGTGATCGTAGGAGCACTAGGAATGATCAAGAAGGGAACCGAAAATTATATGAGAATGATCCCTGGCTTACCATCCCTGCAAGAAATGCAAAAGATTGTCTTAAGTGGTACATCACACGTATTGAGAAGAGCATTGTCGATGTGCGAACTGTTGCTGCTCATGTATTTTAATTTAACTTAAAAAAAAAAAAAAAAAAAAAATGAACGAACTACTGAGTTTGGTTTAATGGCCTACCAATATACATTATGAGTTTCTTTGCCCTAGGAGTCGGGAAGACACTCGGCAAGAAATGGAAGAAAATTTGAAAGAAGAAAAAAAAGTAATAATAATAATAATAATAATAATAATAATAATAATAATAATAATAATAATAAGAAGAAGAAGAAGAAGAAGAAGAAGAAGAAGAACAGAAGCAAACAGAAAATAGAGAAATATTGATCAACAACAATTGACTTACATCAATTGTTATTTATTAATTCAATACAAATAGACTGCGTCCCATCTTATCCCTTAGACGGTTATGTTAACCTCTAAATCAGCTCACCCTTAATACTAATAATAATGATAATAACAACAACAACAAAAACAAAAATAATAATGATAAGGATAATAATAATAATATTAATAATAATAATTATGATAATATTGATGATAATGTTGATGATGATGATGATGATGATGATATCTGCAATGGAGTGGATGAAACCATTGCCCATATCACAAACGAATGCCCTAGACTTGCCCAATC
Organism: Octopus sinensis; assembly: GCF_006345805.1. Taxonomy (NCBI): domain Eukaryota; kingdom Metazoa; phylum Mollusca; class Cephalopoda; order Octopoda; family Octopodidae; genus Octopus; species Octopus sinensis. The sequence goes on from NC_043000.1 coordinate 42,759,881, forward strand.
CACTACAATTGTGGCGACACGATCAGGTAGCGAAAGTGCTACATTGGAAACTGCGGCTAGTGGGGGCTAGAGAGGCAAGAGGTGATATAAGCACAAGCCGCAGAGGGTGGCGGAGTCGGGGACTAGCAAAATCGGAGAACAGGTCTAGTGGTGGGGGACAAGATGCACCACATATGTTATATAGAAGATGTTGCATGCCCCTTGACCCACGAATAGTCAAGAAAGAAGACGAAAAGATAGTTACAACTCTCTTAAGTACGAAGATATAATAAGAAAAAATGAGGGGCGTCAATTGACCGGTAACATTTTTTTGCAAATTGCTTGACCAGCAATTTCAGAAACGTTTATCGAATTTTCCCCCTTATTTTCGATGTTTTTAGAATCAGAAGTTCTTATAATTTTCACTGGGCGCAGGCGTGCCTGTGTGGTAGAAAGCTTGCTTCCCAACCACAAGGATCCAGCTACGTGGCACCTTGGGCAAAAATATCTTTTACTATAACCTCGGGCCGACCAAAGTCTTGTGAGTGAACTTGGTAGACAGAAACCGAAAGAAGATTCTCGTATATATGTATGTATATATCTATGTGTGTGTGTAACTCTGTCTGTGTTTGTCCCCCACTACCGCTTGACATCGGTAGTGATGTCACCGTAACTTAGCGATTCGGGAAAGAGTCTGATAGAATAAGTACTAGGCTTCAAAAATTAAGTTCTATGGTCGATTTGTTCGACTAAAACCCTTCAAGGCATGGTTGAAGTGAAATGACTGAAACATGTAAGAGATAACGATAAGAGTACCATAAGTTTTCCAAAATGCCTCATACGAATGTTTACTGAAAAAAGTTCTTGCGCGTAGCTAGCTATATTATGTTATATTTTTGTTGTTGTCACAATCATAAAATATTATCACGTCTCAGCTAATGGATATCTAAATTGATTGTATTTTGCAATTATATATCATAACCTGTCCAACGTGTCGAAAGTCATATATTTCCTCAACGCTAATTTAATTCACTTACTGGATGATTTTGGTCAAACAATTTTTTTTAGAATGCACTACGCATTGAAAGAGCCAGGAGGCATAAGACGAAACATGACAAACCTATAAAATCTCGATTCAAGATATTTAGTAAATAATTGTTAATGACACCATGAAGTAAGGAAAATACAGTGCAGTTTACCTATTATAATTGTTATACAATTATGTCGTTTAAGACATTGCACCATTCGGCAGAGTATACTTGAAGTTTTCCTGAATGGAATGTAATGTGGAAGTGTTGGTGTGATCGACAAAGGAACATCTCAGGCTACTGGTTTGTGACAACAATGTCACCGGGAACATCAGGAGAAATCGATATATTCAAAATTTCTAAGAAATCTTGTAATGTGTTAGTGTCTTATGTATGTATGTGTGTATTTATGCATTCGTGCATTTTAGATTGTATGTATGCATGCGTGTATGGGTGTATATATGTATGTATGTTTCTATCTATATATCTGTCTATCGATCTATCTATCTCCCTATTTATCCAACAATCATATATCTATCTATCTATCTATCTATCTATCTATCTATCTATCTATCTATCTATCTATCTATCTATAGATAACTTGGATAACTTTGATATGTTTCGACAAAGATTAGCCCATGCCACGTCCAACTTAATAGCATCACTTGATAGGATTTGCTAAATCCTTTTTAACCCCAGTTTTGCGGTATCATGGCCCAATTGAGTAGGGAGCTCTTGTTGAATTAGTTGTATTTAGGTATAGGTGGGTTCCTGGTATCCTTTGAAGAAATTTGTCCAGATTCCGTATAAAGGTGATGGGATCCTTTTGATCTCTCACTCCCTCTCTTTCTCCTTATGTACGTACATATATATATATATTATATATATATATATATATATATATATATATAGAGAGAGAGAGAGAGAGAGAGAGGTTATGGGAGTTAATGGTGTCAATAAGACCCAAAGGTGTAAGGTAATGCTGAGTAAGTGCTATGGATAGACTATAGTTAAGCTCCAGGTTCGGTGATTATGCGAATGTGGCGTCCAACGTAGGACATATATCAGCATGTGTATATATAAAAATTAACAGAATGAGTAAAAAATCAAAGGCTGAGAAAGATTTCAGAATATTTATAAATAGAAGGTCTTACAGCTGTTTCCGGGATATTTTATATATCCCTTCATCGGAGACGATGTGAGAAAATTGTTATGCAATAGTTATTCTAGATAAGATATGAAACAGAGAGTGAAGTGTAGGAATGAAAATAGACGTGAGATATGTAGGGATATGGCATTTGTAGATTCATTATTTAGGCAGAATAGTATACATATAAGATTCCAGTTCCTTGTGAGTAAGTTCCTATAATATTTAAAATTGATAATTCCAAGTATAGAGTTTGTACACAGGGTTATTGAATCGAGGGTTTTATTTAAAGTAACTGAAAGGTTGGGAATGTATTTGTAAGGCCAAATCTAAACAGTAAAAGAGGAACAAAGAAAATAATAAAAAGAAAAAAGACAAAAAAGAAAAAAGAAAACGAAAAAGGAAAAGCAATGAAGAGGGAAAGTCAGTCAAGATAAATTGATAGAAGGAATGGAGAGTTGAGGGTGATAGAGAGAGAAAAATATGAGAGTGTAGAAAAGATGATAGGGTAAAGAGTAAAGGAATGTCAGAAGGAATGGGGTTGATGGGTGATAGAGAGAGAAATGTATGAGAATGTAAAGAGTAAAGGAGTCTCCGGTATATAGTGATACAGCCTAAGTGAGGGGCAGAGAGAGAGGGGGTAGGGGTGGGGTAGTAAAATGGTGCTCTGAGTGAAACTGTCCAACATACTCGCAACATATTACCACTTTTCGGCACCTAGAAGAAGGTATAAAATCAAACCACCAACCATGCTATTTTCTGCGATTTCTTCGTTGTTACAAGCCAAAAGCGAAGCAGAGGAGAAGACAATACAATGACAAATTACAAAAGCAGTGACGGTTTACAAAGAACCGAACGTGGTAACATACATGAAATGCAACAGGAAATAAAGCACCCCAGTTGAGGAATATTCACCAAGATTTGAACCAAGAAAGCTATACATTCTTTATTATTCTTGCTTCCAGGGTTAATTGTACTGTCTTGCACCAGCAATATTTTGGAGCTTATTTATATGCACTCAAACTGAACAACCTCACCGAGTCGAACTCGTCTGCTGCACCTGCATTTCAATCCTTTCACAGGAATGCTGCAATTCTCACCTCACTCTTATTCTGTATATCGAACAGTGAAAATCGATGAGGCCTCACCGGAGAGAAATGTGGCTGCCATTGACATCTAGTCTAAAACAAAATCTCTTTCAGCTGAGCTACCCGACAGAAAAAATTACCTGCTCTTTCTAGAAAAATTGGACAGTGATCCTATGTGCGACACAACCTGCTTGATAAAATCCGTCTTATCAAAAAATGCTTTGACTCTGAAAAAGATATTCCCAGAACGGTTCAGACGTACGGTGTGCATCTTCGATAGGTTGTTTGGAGGCATTTATATTTCGGTGGAGTTTAAAACAAACCTAAAAGTTATCACAGATAATATCTCAGAAGCAAAGGATTTTTAAATTCGTCTTAGTCTCTGAAATAGACTGTTCAGTCGAACTTTGTGGACCCGTATAATCTCCTAATATACGTCGTCGCTCTTGCGTGCCGCTTATAACCTGAGCAATTACTCGAACGGTAGAGAATCCGAACACCTGAAAATATTCTAAGTAAATATTCTGCAAGGACTGAAATTTGTGGAGTAGTGGTTAGTCATTTAACTCCACCCTTGAACTTAAATAGTACCCCAAAATAATCGACACCGAAAGAATGAAAGGCCAATTTAACCTCGGTTGGATTGGAATGCAGAATTCAGAATTAGTGCAAATAACACAATGCATTTTGTTCGACGCTCTAACCACTGACCTAACATTCGAAGTAGTAATAATGACTGAACAGAATATAATAATTTGTATTTTCTTTTTTAATATTAGAAGCACACCATAG
>NC_043000.1:42768914-42783914 GCF_006345805.1 Octopus sinensis
CAAATGATCAAATTTCTCACTACACCTGTAAATAGGGATTGCAGGATGGGAAAAAAATAGTTACGTTCAGCAATGGCGGTACCGTGAATTTAACAATTCGTTCAATTGCTTGTAATGATGAGTTCAATGACACTATTTAGATAAAGCCTAATGAACATAACTTGTTTTAGATACACTCCACAGATATTAGACCTACAGCTGCGCGCCTTTGGCCAAATCTAATATAAACACAACGAGAACTTTGCGGCGGTAGGACAGTTGGTTATGATCAACATCAGTACTTGACTAAAACACATTTTGTCAATTGATAAAAATACAAAATGATGAAATATATCTTGTCTTCTGTGCCAGTTCAGCAAATCCATTGCAATAATAAATGTGCGTTGCTGTTGTAGATTATCACAGTTACTATAATTATTTATATCAATATTCTTTTTTCTATGATTATACTGCAGTATTATTAATACTATTGCATCATTTTTGCTATATTGTATTGAGGTCTTGTGCTGCCGTTTCAGTAATGTGAGAAGTTTCTAACTTTTTGTTTCATCTTCTTGATATTTGAAAAACAAAAAAGGTTGCTTAAATGTCACGTATCACAACCCCTTTCACAGCACAACGTAGGCGATTCAGGAGGATGAATAAGAATCTCCAGTCCTTTACTTGTATTTTATTTACGGAACTAGGGAGAATGAGAAGTGTATCCGAGCTTGAAGTAATTGAAACATATATTTATAGAAAATGGGCAGTATCTCCTTCAATGAATCGTTGCTCTGGAGAGACTAAAAGACCGATTAATTTATTTACAATTTTTATAGGTATACGTTATGTCTTCAGTAAATTGGCTGAGGATTAAAGAATAAGTTGTGAAAAGAGAAAAACTTGTTAAGTCTTTAGGGTGTCGGACAGAATACGCTACAGTATTTGTTTCAAATCCCTGGTTTCTTTCAAATCCTGTCGAGGTTAAATTACCTTTCATCCTTTTGTGGGATTACCAGCCAAGCACTGGTCGATTCTATCTCTCTCGCTGTCTCCCTTCCTCTCTTCATCTCTTTCTCAGAATCGGTTACGTTGCGCTATAAGAAGCATTCTTTCTCCATAAATCAACGCTCATTGCATAGAAAAAATTATGTGCTTCTCGAATTGTCCCTGAGATGACCCGATACATAGTACTGCACAGAACTAGTGAAGATCTTATTTAGCCCAGGTTAGCTCTAATCAAGTAGACATTTGATCAAAGGCACACCAATCATGATCTACTCGTCTTTACTTACGTGATTTATCGCAGACTAGATAACACGCTATGTCCCCCTTTATTGAATATGTTAAGGTTTGGTTTGCCACAGAAAGTTCGCTTCCTTGTAATTGGGCTTCCTTGTAGATTTAGTTAATCATGTACTAAGATCAGGAGCACTCTGGTGTGTTAACTGCAACTGGCTCTACATAACAAAATAAAAAGGAACAGCGATGTAGTCAATTCCGATGATTTCAGATCTATGGAGAAACTTCACTGTTGTATTGTGAAAACAAATCGATAATTAATCTAACAAAAATAAACATACCATGATCAAATCCAAAATGTATATTTTCATTTAGTTTATAATTTTAGTTTTAATTAACCATAGTACTGCAATGTCTGATTCTATCTTCAGTTTTATTAATGACTAGTAAAAATACCAACACCAATCGATGTTGTAAACATATCGATTTCAGAAAGAGGTTCTCAACTTATTATCACGTGTTCTACAAGAAATATTCTCATGTTATATAATAATTAATCTCTTTCCAGAAAATCAGCAGAAGCTCATATAGAATAACAATATTAGTTTCAAAGTTTGCTACAAGGGCAGCAATTTCGAGGAAGGAGTTAAGTCGATTACATCGGCCCAGTGTCCAACTGGTACTCTTGTTATCTACCTCGAAAGGGGGAAAGGTGAAGTTAACCTCGGCGGAATTTGCACTCAGAACGTAAAATACTACTAAGAATATTTAGACTGTCGAAAAAGTCCTACCGTATATATATGAAGGTCTATTTAGTTCTGTGTTCAGATCTTACCGTGCCGAGTCAAACTTAACCTTTTATTCTTACGAAGTCGACGAAACAAAATGCCAGTCAAGTATTGTAGGTCAATATACCTATGTCTATAGTCCAAATTTATGGACTCATATCTAAGTTAAAAATCTGTATTATTAGTCTCTTGAGAGCGATTCCTTGGGAAACTTGGAATATAATGTGCCTTTGTATCCTGACACACCCATTCTCTTAAGGACTTTAGAAGATAAGTAAGAGTAACCTACTAAGACCGAGTTTATATATTTTTTACTTCTCTCAATTCTGCCGTCACAGCTAAACATTCCTTCTTTCAATGCACAAGTACTACTAAGGACTTTAGGATGTTATTCGTCATTTATTCCCAGTCGATTAATTTGAGAAATTATTCTGATTTTCACTCTCGTGGAAGTTCTTACACTTTAATTACAGTGGTTGTTTGTTTCCTATTGTATGAGTTTTTTTGAGAGACAACCAATGGTTAGGACAGTTTTATGGGTACGGTATAAAAAGTGTATAGCCGAAGCCAATATGCTTCTGCCTTATGCAATGCTTTTCTTTCACTGCATGGCTATGATAGGACATTCTAACCACGACCATATGTCAAAGGGTATTTTGTTTTAACAAGAGAATGGTTTGGGTTATAAGAGAGATTCCACTGCTATTTCTAGTACCTCAGAGAACAAATTACACGGGGATAGGGAACTCTTAACATGTAATGAAATAAGGTCTACATTAAAAATTGAAACTCCTGCTGAAGAAATCTCTAAATAAACACAAAGGAAAATAGTCTGTACTTGCATATACGTACCTGCAATTCCATGCAAAAAATTTTCCCGTCCCTAATTTCTAACGCAGAAAGAACGATGTATAATTGCCAACTGATATATTTGTTAGATTGCAATTCTGCGTTTAATTCATAAATCGATGAGAGAGAGAACAAACTGTATGACTGATAAGCGTTTTAGAAGGGGATTATTTGGAAAGGGGATTTGTCTCTCCAAATCATCTTTCTATAACTGCCATATGTCCTTTGTAGCTCGCCATAGAGTAAGCATATTCCCTATTAAATGTCCCACTGCTCCTCCTCCTTACCCTCCTCCCATCCTGCTCCTCCTCCTCCTCATCATCATCATCAGTGTCATATCGACAACACCATCTACCACCATCATGAATATCATGATCATCATCATTAGTCGTAATAACAACGACTGCATCATTACCCTCATAACTATCCTCATTTTATGCAGACTGTATGGGAGAGCATTTATGTTGGCCTTCGATATTGGGTTGACGGTAGGTAAAAGCGACAATGCACCGGAGGAAACCTTAGACGTCGATGAAAATTCACTTGCTGCACAGTTCTGGAGAACTTTTAGTCCAGAGCATATGTTCAATTTTCAAATGGCCCTCACTTTGCAGTGTTAGTCTATGGCGTATTGCTGGGTCAAGATAATCTCAATAGCCACAGAAGTACCGTCAGACGGGTTTTTCTCAGATGCTTGTAGAGCGGCGAAACTGTTTAGCATGCACTCACTTAGCGACTAAACATTGACAACTTGAGGAATTAAGTCGAACACCAGCTGTTAAATGTAACACGGATCGGGTTATCTTATGAGTCTGATATCAAACTTGTTATGATGCCTTCTTTCAATAAGATGGACATATAGTTATTTTTATTTGTATAATGGCATTAGCAAAACTAATTGTGTTGTGGAAATAATGGCAAAACATGAAGGCCGACGCGTTCCTTTCCAGCTAAGCCCGCATCTGCTTTTTCAAGATCCCTTAGAAGGAAAGGGGAATTTGGGGAGGGATGTGTTATCTAGTAAGTTTGGCGAAAAAACGGATGAGAGTGGTAAGAACGTTCGATTGAAGATGCTTTCTTAATTCACGTGCTTTTTGGAATTGGAGGGATACAGTTTGGAATAGGTGCGTGTCATTACGATCAGGATGACCAGGATTTGAAGAGCATTACTTGTTTAATGTATGTTTTTTGGGTGTTTTTTTGTTTACATTTTGTTTTCTTGCCAACCCCACCTCTCTGTTCTTGAAATTATTATTATTATCATTATTATTATTATTATTATTATTATTATTATTATTACTATTATTATTATCATCAACATCACTATTATTATTATTATTTAGACGGCGAACTGGCAGAATCGTTAGCGTACCGCACAAAATGCTTAGCTGTATTTCTTGTTCTGAATTAAAAGTTCATCGAGGTTTACTTTGCTGTCCAGTTTTCCGGGGTGGTTGATATAAGTACCAATGAAATATTGGGGTTGAGGTAATCGGCTAGTTTCCTTCTCTTAAATATGTGAGCTACGTGCTCATAGTATTATTCTTTTCTACTCTAGACACAAAGCTCGAAATTTTGAGGAAGGATGCCAGTCGATTACATCTATCCCAGTACGTAATTGGTACTTAATTTATCGACCTCGAAAGGATAAAAGACAAAGTTGACCTCGGCGGAATTTAAACTCAGAACATAAAAACAGACGAAATACCTATTTCTTTATTGCCCACAAGAATGCTATAAAAATGCAAATCATCATTTCTTTCTTAAATAGGACTTCTTGATCTTTTCCATTCCGTGAAATTTATACGGGTCCTACTAGTATATATACATATATATCTCGCTAAGATAAGTATTTATTTATATTTAAGATCTTCAAATTGTAAATTTTAATATTTTATAAGTCTTTGGTGTAATAATATTTCCTTATGTAAATATCGTTGTTTATGTAATGATCTAATTATCGTAATTATAGACGGGACGAACAAGGACAAATAAACGGATTAAGTCGATTAGATCGACCCCAGTGGTGCGTAACTGGTAATTAATTTATCGACCCCGAAAGGATGAAAGGCAAAGTCAACCTCGGCGGAATTTGAACTCAGAAGGTAACGGCAGACGAAATGCCGCTAAGCATTTTGCCCAGCGTCCTAACGTTTCTGCCAGCTCACCGCCTTGTGCTTATAGTATTATTATCATTATAGTTGTAGTTGCTGCTGTTGTTGTATTAGGTGTTGCTTTTCTTTAGTACTTGCGAGTTTTCTTTCCAGAAATTATTTGGAAATCGACATTATTCGCTATTCAAATCTCAAAGTTACAATATAAACATGCGAGAATGCATTTGTAGCGTTTCAATGTTTCATCTAGCCAAATAATTCATCAATATTAGTTTTTCTAGCCTATTTATATTGGATATATGTTATTCTAAAACAGATAATTGTACGGTATCAACATTATTTGTTTTTTTCTCGCCAATATTGTACGTGATATGTATAAATAATCATATTTGGATAGATGCATATAAATCCATATTGGGTGTTTCACAACAAATTCTTCAAAAACAAACTAAAAGAAAATATGCGAGAATCAACGTAGAAACGAAGAAACTAGGATTAAGCAACTGTTGCTAAAAATCCATTCATAAAAAAGGGCATTAATACTAAACGAAATTATTTAAATAAATAAATGCTTTGTTGTAGGTGCGGAATGTTTGGGCAGTTAAGAACCTCGCTTTGGAGTCACATGTTTTCTGGTTCAGTTCCAGTATCCAGCATCTTGGGTAAGTGTCTTCAAGTATACCCCCAAGTCGAGCAATGACTTGTGAACAAATTTGGTACACAGATATTGTGTGTTTGGAAGACCGAAATATGTATACACACACACACACACACGCACACACACACACACACACACACACACACAAACAAACACACACACACACATACACACAGATATGTATGTATATAAATATAAAATAATAATAATAATAATAATAATAATAATAATAATAATAATAATAATAATAATAATATAATAATAATAATAATAATAATAATTTGCTTGTTTGTTCGCTCGTTATACATTAGTTACAGAGGTGAAGCCGCAGTGAGTGAGAGGTGAAGAGTGAGAGAGAGAGGGGGTGGAGTGAAGAAAGAAGATAGGAAGAAGTAGAGAAAGGTAATTAATATTAATACACTTTGGCCAAATGGTCACGTGGTCAACAGAAGGTAAAGGTGAAGAACGAGAGAAAAATGACGGCGAGAGATAAAAGGGAGAGAGAAGTGTTAACGACGTGCGATGAGGTAGGGAAGGAATACTTACTACGTGGTTACAAAGTTAGCTGAAGGTTAAGGTAGATAGAGAGAGATGGACAAGAGAGGCAGTTAAATTGAAAGTTAGAGAGAGACTGAAAGAGAAAGCGGTGGTGGTGTGTTGATATTGAAAAGTAATTTTTTATACTGAAGTAATTTTTTTATAGCGACAATCGCATACGCATAAGTGCAAATATTTATTATCTGCTCGCTTAAAAAATTGATATTTGTTTGATGGTGTTATTTAGTATAAACTATGTATTCACAAGAAACATGGTTGCAAGCTCCTTGACAAAGGATGCGCAGACATAGAGCACGCATCAGAGAGGAAAAAGCCAACACCGACAGACACGTGAGGAAATGTGTGTAGATGAATGCCAAAACTATTTAAAGAAAGCTAAACTAAGAATGCTATAAAAATGCAAATCATCATTTCTTTCTTAAATAGGACTTCTTGATCTTTTCCATTCCGTGGAATTTATACGGGTCCTACTAGTATATATATATATATATATATATATTATACAAATTTTCATCTGTCCTGCCCGCCAAATTTGGTTCTGGTGTTCGCTGAATTTTTCCTCTAGAGAACTTTCTTTGTAGTTTGATCGTTGATGATCTATTTCTAGCATACGGCCGACTACCTAGCAGTCTTGCCCTGCCAATATACACATATATTAGAATTTTCTCTGATTTCTCAGATTTTTTGTATGCTAGACTACTGGTTTTAAAGTGATATTAAAATTAATATTAATTTATTTCCCTCATTATTTATATATATTATATATATTATATATATATATATATATATATATATATATATATATATATATATATATATATATGTGTGTGTGTGTGTTGTGTGTGTGTGTGTGTGTGTGTGCATGTCTCTGTGTCTGCGATTGCTCTCCATCGCTAAGCAACATGTTAGTATGAAGGGATCCTCTACATACTACAGACACAAAATTATTTATATTATTTACATTATTTACATTTGACGGATATTTGTCCTCATCTTGTTTGTTGTTAACACAACGTTTATGATTTAAAGTACATGAAACATAGCCGATGGCGTTGTATTTTGTGTCTTCCTGTTGACCGCGTAGCAAGTAACCGAGGAACTCAACTGCTATGCTTGCTCGATATCGAAACAATTGCTTTGTTTACATAGCTTCAAAAATCATTCATAGACTTACTAGTTTTAACTGAGTAAAATGCAAATAGTTAATTTATTTTTAGTGGGTAAAGAACAGATATTACGAGAGGGAAGAACCAATACGCTAGCACCAGACTGGAATAGCCACGTATATTTTCGGGAATTTTCGAATTGCTTTTCGTTTCAGTAAAATCATAGAGATAATGCATGTATAAGAGAAAATATAGTAATTGTTTTGTAGGAGTATATTATTGGATTTATCAAAAACAAAATTCTAAGAATGTTTCTCGATACAATATTATAAAAAATAGCATAAACATCTTTATATATGGACAAACACATACATCTGAGTGTGTGTTTATAAATATAGATTACATATATCTATTTGTGTGTGTAAACATTTACATGTAAATTCTATATTTATATATATGTATATATAATTGCATATATATGAATAGGCATATATGAAGCATGAACCTCTTTGTATATATGTGTATAATATGTGTTAGATATATATATATATATATACACACACAGACAGATATATAGAGAGAGATAAATAGATAGATAGATATATGTATATATATATACATATATGCAGACACACATACAAATATACATACACATACATACATATATACATATACGTAGATACATACATATATATATATATATATATATATATATATATATATATATATATATATATATCTATATATATATATATTATATATATATATATATATATATATATATATATATATATATATATATATTATATATATATATATATCTATATATATATATATATTATATATATATGTATATATATACCGACACATATTTTGTTATGTTTAATATAATGGTTTATGTGATAATACTTTGCCGAAAGAAATTGTTTCTTTTCTATTCATACTCATCATAATCTTACAGGTTTTAAATTCTCATAGAATTTGTTTTTTATGTTTTCATTTGTAAAAATGTATTCCTTGCAGAAGAGTGCTTGTCGAATACATAAAAAGAGAGTTTTTACCATCACGACTGATACTGATTATATTCTATTCTGGAGTACATGAAGCAATCTCTTTTCTTCTTTTTAGAAGCTGTTTTATATTTTTATGTTGTTGAAATGAAAATATTATGAAATATAGTGGAAACTGTAATTGCATCATTGAATTAAGAGAACAAAAATATAGATAGCGTGTACGTTGCATTACACTTCAGTGTAGTGTGTGAGATTGACAGCAGTTATTGAAATACGGAATACAATGGAGATTGCAATGGAATCTCTGCGTTCGTACATACGCAAGCGTGTAAAAATAGCAAACTAATTTATTAGAAATCGCACCCAAATGGAAACATACGTTACGTTATATAATTCCTGGTACATTAAGCTTGCATATCATGTACGTGTGTATTTGCGTGTGTTTACACACACATATACATACACTCATAAACAGACATTCATAAACAAGGACTGGCATGGACGCACACATATCAATATACAGTAAAGCAAAGCAGAGAACGTATTAGAAAATGTATAATGAATTTGAGGAAGCTCCAACTGCACATATTAAGTTTGCCGCTGGGGCATATTAAACAGACATGCATCTGATCATGTGCTTTCGTGATATACAGAGATAGATTTGACATCGCCTGACATATCTCTTGGTATATTCACAACTTGTCACATAAGAAGAAAAGTCTAGGTTAATTACTTTAAAGATATATTACGTTTTCTACCACACGCTATTATGATTATAGATCTCTGTTAACAATTTATTCCCGAGACCGTCAAATCACAAATGCAAATTAGTGTGGTCATTTCGGTTATAGCCATTTTGCTATATGCTATATGCTATGTGCAAAGGAATGAGCAGGACTTGTTTGTTTCTGATAAATGATCCGGAAATTATGAAACATAAGATAATCTCCCATTTTTTCTGTGTATGGAAAAAAACTAATGTATTCATTTCATAGAAAAGGATTCAAAACAGCCACTTAAAAATTCTTAAATTTATTCCATCTTTTTAAATAGATGTTGCGCCATGTGTCAGTATTTAATTATTAAATGAAGCAACTGACAATTGCACGATAAGCAAAGTTGTGTAACTGTTAGAGCTACGTTCTAGTTTGACACTGAGTGAGATTGCGATTTAAGTTAACCACTCTTGTGAAGTAGAACAATGTGTGGTACTTGCCTTTTGATGAATGATCCCTCTATAGAATATCATAACAGGTTAATCACCGTTATGTTTGTTGTGTGGAAGATTTACAACTATAAATATAAACAATGACCGCTAGATGTACATAGACGTGACACAAGAGCATCCGTAAAATAATCCTTTGGGAAGAAATGTCCTCCACTTATGGTTGTAGCTATGATTTCTGACAGAACATGGACACAAAAAGCAAGAAAAAAAGCAAAAAAAAAATTAAAAACAATCCTTCTCATCCACCCAGAAAACTTTACTGGAATGCTTGATTTACTAATACAGCACTGTGTTGGTAGCAGAATTATTAATCATACAGTTATCATTGTTTGCCCTTCTTGCCTACCATACTGTGATACAAAAATAAGATTTGTTTTAAATGTTTAGAGTTGAGAGTAAAAAATGTGAGCAAATTCCTTCTGTTTTAAATTAGTGTCAGTATTATCAAATGACACTTTAGATTATTTTTGTAGATACAAAATCATGATTAGTGCATCTTTTCTACTTACCGCAAGTTAAGTATTCGTAAAATCTAAATGTTTGATTAATATCTCATGGAAAGCCTCAAAACCTTTTTATATATGTCAAAAAATACATCGGGATGTACCATCCTTCCATTTTTGTGAAACCAGCTCAATCATCTTGTTAATTATCAGAAGGTCACTTTTCTTACAAATTTTTGCTCGGAACATTTACATTCTTTTCTTCACAAGAATAAACTGGAGTTCAATGGTAAATAGGATATCAAATGTTCTTATAGTTCTCGAGTTTAAATCGTCAGCGTAGGTTTTGTGGAAGAAATTCATTGAACTGGAAGTAAATAAATATATGTTATTGCATGAATCTGTATAAGACAGATCTGCATCCCACAGAGTGAAGAATCTATCATTTACTTATGATATGTGAAAGACGTGCAACGCACGGATTAGTTATAGATTCGTTACTGCACAATATAGGCTGGTTTAAAGTTGTGATAGAGAGAACGATGTATATTTGATCAATAATGAAGTCTTCAACTGGTAGAACGTACAAATGATCCAGCAATCATTTTATGCAACGATAATTACATGTATGCATGTTTTTCCTGCATATAAATGTTTATAAGTCATGCATCTTTGGTTGTTTAGCAATTTGGTGAAAGAATCCCCAATTAAAGTGGCTGTTATCAGCAACACAGATCTTTCAGTATCAAAAGCTGTCCATAATACATGTTAAATTTGCAATATTTATTGTTTCCCTATAATCATTAAACAAAGCTTTATTTGCTGGTATTCGTTGTCTTTTGCACTGATATGTCTTTAAGGTTCGTTTCGTTCTTATTTGGAATGTAGTTATCATACATATGTCTATGTTGTTAATATATATAATTCGTATATAATTTGGAAATAGGATTTTTTCTCTCTTTCTAAACTGTACATTTAGTAATATTGTTTTTCTATAAAATTGCACGTATTCTTCTGTTTTTAGACTCTGACATCAAACGTTTCACGATTTGAATGATACCATGACACAACAATTTTCGTTAAAGCTTGTTTTAAATTTACACATCTTACCTTATATACATATTGTTTTTCAACAAGGAGAATTAATTGAAATCTAATTCTACATATTTTTCATTTTTGCTTCTTTCCTGTTTTTTCTGTGCATTCACTTTATTCAATTTTGTATCCTACAATGATGCTACCTTTCATGTAATGCAATGAATATTTAAATTCCTTTTCGCAGTTTTTGAAAATTAAAAGAATCCATGTTTAACAGTGCAAAATATAATTCGTTTTATTATCACAGTTTAATGTATTTTGATGCCGAACCCCCTGCACGCCATCACATAAATGTTTTCTGTTTACTTAAATATACGTTGTTCTATATAGGTTAACATTTTTGAATATAATTTCTTTTGTTAAACTGAGCTATTTTGTAGCTTTGTATGTATATGTATACATGTGAAAATACATACATGCATATATACATACACGCACACACACCCACGCGCGCACAAACATAGACACACACACACACACACACACACACACACACACACACACTCACACACACACATATATATATATATATAATATGAATATATGTGTTTTTTTTCAATGTGTAGAAATAACACGGAAAGAAATAGTTACCAAGGTAGAAAAAATTCACATACTACCAATAATGAAACAGCCTACTTATAAAGGTAGAAATTCGAGGGTTTAGTGAAATCTTTTTAGATAACATATATAAATCAATAAATGGAGTTAAGCAGTTGCCATTCAAATCTTTACACTTCCGACACATGTTTCGAAGAAAACATTGGTATTATTTCAGAAAAAATAAAATGATGTAAAACAGTGCAATCTTCTCATCAGGGATCACATTCGGTTAAAATGTCTTATTGCTTTTCTCTTTTTCCCCTATGAGAAGATTGCGTTGTTTTACATCGTTTTATTCCTTCTGGAATAATACCAATGTTTTCTTCGAAATATATGTCGGAAATATGAAGATCTGAGTAACACCTCCGTATATATATATATATATATATTATGTACGTATGTATGCATATATGTATGTATAGTTGTGTATGAACATATATTGATTCCTTCCAGCGATATCTAATAGACCTACCAAAGACCCACGAGGTTTCCTTGGAAACAATCGATAATATAGAGGAGACAACCCCTTTTTCGATATGCCTGGAACTCGGACAGCCAACGTTAAAGGGAAAAACAGAATTTCAGTACAAACTTCGGTGAGCGACAAACCCAACTTCACCGCAATTTTGGCTTGTATGACTGACGATACGAAACGTACCCCGGCTGTTTTTTTTCAAAAGAAAGACTTTCTCGAATGAGAAGTTTCCGAAGCATAGTAGTGTATTTCAGGCGAAAGGTCGGGTTAATGAAACCGTATTGACGAACTGGTTAAATGAAGTGTGGGTCAAGAGCTCAGGGATTATGCTTATTCAAAGTCGCTTCTTCTAGGGGATATGTTTAAGGTTCATCTGATCGACAGCATAAAAAAATAGATTAAAGGAGCGTCGTACCTACTAAGCTGTGGTTCCCGGTGGATGTACATCTGTGTCGGTGAACAAGCCTTTTAAGGTGAAAATGCGTGCCAAATGGAATGAATGAATGATTAATGGTGTCAAGGAAATGGCAAAGGCTAGACACTTTAAAAGCCCTGGCCTTAAGACTGCAGGTGTGTGATAGATTCATGGGCTGAAATACCGAGTAAAATTGTGATGAAATTATTTTTGAAATGCGGAATCTCAAATTTCATGTATGGTATGGAAGTTGACGAACTATATAATAACTTCGTTTGTTCAAGAAATGACAGCCCCAGTGCTTCATCAGTGAATGAATATCAGACAAGTGAAGACGAGGATCATGGTGTATACGACGAGACCATCACAACGGATGAGTTTTACCAGTTATTTGGTAAAATCGATTCTTCTTTTATTTATTCTTCCAATTTTTGCCACAATGTTTCATACACTTCTTTACAATTTAAAACAGAATATTGTACTTTTTTCCAGTCATAACACGTTCGATTGCATGGTTTTCTGTGTAAGTTGCTGCAGAAGTGTCCGAAAAACGAAATGCATAAATCAAAACGTAAAGGGAAAGTATCGAGGCAATTAAGTCTCAATACAATAAACAAATTAACTAGCGTTATCAAGGATAAATTTTTACATTATAAACAACGGTTTCTAAAATGCATGGACTTAATGGGATATCAGTTGTTGTAAGTCATCTTCAGCTTTAATGAAAGCTCGATTACCGATTTAATAACTATGTCGGCGCAATTCCTAATCGAACTTTGCTCTCACACAAAGAAGTCGCTGCGATTTATAGTCGGGTCAATGATAAAATTCTCGATTTGAACCTTGTAAGTCGAGGGTACGTCTTATAGGCGACGTTGTTTTATAGTCTAGTATATACGGTATAACGCCTGTGTTTATGTGTGTGAGCCTGTATGTGTGAGCTGAATATATATATATATATATATATATATATATATTACATATATATGTTATTTTATGCATATATAAAAGAACATTATAACTCATAAAAATAAACGTCAGTGTTCGCGAGCGCAAAAGCCGTATATGCAAATTTAAATATTATATATAAAATGTATAGATATATTTATATATAGTAGGGTACTAAATAAGCCCTTGCTCCGTTAAAAATAGGAGTCGATCTGTGGTGAATGTTGATAATTATTTTTTTTAAATTCCAGGTGTTCTATCATAACCATCAGATACTACCTAGATCACATTTTTAGTTTGTTGTACCAAGTGACCAGTGTCTGATGATTATGCTAGGACACTAGACGTGGTAAAATAACACTGTTTGGCATGCTATCAGCACATAAAACTAACAGTAGTACTGTGTTTATTATTATATATATATATATGGGGGGTTGTATGTGTATGCATATAATGATGGTACTGAGTACAATAAAACATGCCTTTTTCAAGAAAAGAAAGCAATTACAAAGGAACAAGTAGTGAAAGAATGCAATGAAAAGTATACCTTATTTCCAGAAACCAAGAACTAATTTCAGAGAAAATTATCACTTTTCATATTTGAGTCAAACAAGATCATTGTTATTCGCCATGGTGAGAGCTACGTATATATTTCGGTCTTATTAGATCACGCCAGCAGAATATTGACATATCGAATATGAAAACTGATGTCTTATAAGAAAGTTATGAATAACTCTGCTTCATCGTAATTTGCTTAAACACAAAAGGCGATTAAGAGAAATAACTTATGTGGGTCATTGGCACGAATATAGATATTATTAATAAATATATGAATATATTCACACTTAAAATTTTGCTATTATCATGGAGACAAATACATCTTCAAAATATATGATGATAACAAACTGCTTGTTATAAATGCATTAAATTATTTGCAGCAAGATTGGTTGAAAACGGAATTTCCCGATTATATTTGGAAAATAGGAACGAAGTCAAAATAAAACAAATTATATTCGCATAGGAATATGGAAACACACGAACCTAGCAATTTACAATGCTTCTAAAAACATATACATGCACCTAACAACTCACACACAATATTTGTATGTACGTATAAGTATATATATATATATATATATATAGATAAGTATACATAATTACTGTGTTTAAATGTACACTGTATTATATATAGCTAAGTATATATATATATATATATATATATATATATATATATAAATACTTATATGCACACATATAAGCGTATAGGTACATACACACACACATATATATTGAAATATGTGTGTATATATAAATAGATATAGATATATGCGTACATGCATATATACACATATATATATATATATATATATATATATATATATATGTATAAATATAAGTGCATACATATATACACACACATATATATATATATATATATATATATATATATATATATAATATATACATACATGTATACACACACACA
>NC_043000.1:42788914-42806414 GCF_006345805.1 Octopus sinensis
TTAATTTTTTTTATTTCACATTAAGATTTGAATTGATACCTGAAACTTCACGATCTTTTATATAAGCTAAATTTGGTTGCAGGAAATAAATTGAAAGGGAGTTAACAAATTAGACCAATTAAAATATTTTGAAAGGAAAATGTGTTGTAACTTCTAGATTTGCGTGAACATGTTATACGGTATTTGGTTAGATCTACAAATTATTGTTTTCTCAATTTAGATTTACAATATTTTTTTCTTTTGGAGCATATTTAGATCAATCTATCTATCTGTCTGTCTGTCTATTTATCTATCTATATATCTATTTATCAATCTATCGATCGATCGATCTGTCTGTCTGTCTATTTACACGTATGTATGTATAAATATATATATATGTATATGTGTGTATATTTATATGTATCTATCAATATGCATATATATATATATATATATATATATATATATATATATATATATATATACATATATATATATCTGTGTGTGTGTATGTGTGTGTGAGTGAAAGTTTGTTATTTTCTTTTGACAGTCAATAACTCCCTTGCGTATAATGATAACTTATTACAGCTATGCTTTCAAAAATTTCCGCAACAATAATACTGCTCAAGAAAATGAAACATTTTTTAATTATGAGAGTTGATAACTGATTTTTCAGGGTTAATTTTTTATGCTGATTACGAATCTGAAGTCCGGTTTCCTATATCAGGTCACATTTTCATGTTAATGATACCTGCTGTTTTAATTTATAGGATACATAACGCATGTCTATATAAAGTATATTGAATTTTAAAAATACGATAATTTCATGGTTTTCATTTGTACAAAATTAAAATTATTTTGTACAAATAAGTTAGTATACACTCAAATTCATAACAACTTAAAATCTTTAGGATTTGAACTTTCTATTGTGTTTTGTCTCAGGTTCATCCCTGTATAACATCCAACAATAGTCAGCTGACATTCCTGCATTCCAAAACCCTTGATATCATTGTTCCATCGATGCAATATCTTGATAAAAGCGTTCCCTTTGCTCATCAGACACTGTTCCGAGGTTCTCTGCAAAAAAGTTCAGATGTGAATCTAGGAAATGGACTTTTAGTGACATCTGATAGCCCATTGCAGCATAAGAGCCTTTCTAAACTCTAGAGATCTCTTGTTGCTTAGGAAATTTTCACAGAGCCAATTGAATGATTCTCAGGCTTTAAGCTCAATCTCATCCAGTGTTGTGAGGAAGTGCCCGTCAAGAGTTCTTTTATATGCTGACCTATGAATATGCCCTCTTTCAGTTTTGCCTCGGTTATTTTTGGATATTTGGCCTTCACATATTCAAAACATTTTGAGCTTTTCCTGGCAAGTGTCACACGAATTGTTTCATGAGGCCAAGCTTTAGGTGAAGAGGGGGAAGAACATTTTCTGGGTTTAAAAGTGGCTTACTCTGGAAGCTAGAAACTCCCAGCTCATATGATTTTCGCAACTGTCTCTCTGATTGGACATAGTGCTTGTTAGTTGTACGACTGTCCTATAGGCATAAAAAGCAACAATATTTCGTGAACCCAGATTGCATTCCCATCAACATTCCAATCACCTTCAAGTCTCCACATATTTTCCAGCTGTAGTTTGTATACTTTATGGCATTGAGGAGTACTTGCATGTTTTCATAACGCTCCTTCATGTGCACTGAATGTCCTATGAGAATGGATGGTTTTTTATTGTCATTGTGTAGTAGTACTGCCTTGAGGCTTCACTTAGATGAATCAATGAATATATTTCTTTATTGCCCACAAGGGGCTAAACATAGAGGGGACAAACAAGGACAGACAAAGGAATTAAGTCGATTACATCGACCCCAGTGCGAAACTGGTACTTTATTTATCGATGAATCAATGAATAAGCGCCATTCAGCTGGAACATGCTCTTGGGACAAACAGCGAAATAACTCATCTGTGTTATTACTGAAACAAAGTGGTCCTTCAACAGAAAAGCATGAAGGCAGATCCCTACTTCTCTTCCAGAAATGTGTAATACAAACATCTTTCCTAAGCATATACTTTTCTTGTAGGCGAGATGCTAATAGTTCATCTTTATCTTTCGACAATGACAAGTCTCTAACTAAATCATTCAACTCTCCTTGAGAAAATTTCTGTGGTACGTCTTCATTTTCAATCGTGAAATCTGCATCCACTTCTATGAGAATAAAATCGGCTCTTGAAAGAATTTTCAAAAGCCCCTGTGTCAGTTCTATATTCTGTATACGTTCGTAAATATCGACATCTTTTCGGCAATCTTGGAAATATCTGAAACACTCCTACACTTGTGTGCAATTCATACACGCCTCTCCATGCACCTTCTGCAACTTTGTGTAGGCCTCTGAGCAGGTATCACCATCACAACTTTTACTGTTATAATCAATCCGACGATCACACGCTACCCACGTTACTTCCAAACACTGCTGTAAACAGGGGAAGTGAGCTCGAACGTTAAAATCCCCCTCTCTGGAATTTTGAAGATTTCTACCTCCAACTCCATCCCTTCCTTTCCTTCACCCTCTCAAATCCCCGTCTCTAGAATTTTGAAGATTTTTACCACCCCTCTCTCCCCTTCCTCCGCTTCGCCCCCTAAAATCCCCTTCCTTGGAATTTTGAAGATTTCTACCTCCCATTCCCCTTATCAAATCCCCCTCTTTGGAATTTTGAAGATTTCTACCTCTCCTTCCTCCCTTCCCCCTGTCTGGAAGTTTAAAGATTTCTATATCCCTTCCGCCCTTTCCTCCTCTTCCCCCTCTCAAATACCCCTTTCTGGAATTTGGGAGATTTCTACCTCCCCCACCTCCTCCTCCTTCCCTTCAACCCCCTCTAAAATCACCCTTTATGCGCCAGAGGTCAAGTTAAATCTGTGCAGAGTGACTTCACTCTGTGTACTTAAGCTTCGTTACTATGGCCACAGTTCGGATGCATATTGATTGAACCTCGTATAGCCACCTACACACACACATAGTGGACACTCTCTTATATTTGTGTATAAATTTTTATTGTATCCCTGGTTTTTATGCGCTAAACCACTTGGTGTTAAATTGATGGTATTATTAAATTAATATCCAATTTTTTCACCCTTATTTTATATATATATATATATATATATATATATATATACAGCAATTAAATTTTTCAACTGCTCAGGATTATTAGTAACAATCTTAACAACATTTGTATAAGCACTTTTAAACCAGCCTTTACTACTGAGGAGATAATTAAATATTAGCCACAGGATCACAAATTTCATATTTTAAAATCCTGATAGCTCTGGGAATTTATTGATATATGAATTCGTTAGTGTGTGCATATATATAGATGAGTGTATGGATAAATTTACATTAACCTAATTAGGTAGTCATATATGTACGTTTTTATGTATATTTTTTCATTAATTGCCCAGACTTAGATATTGGCGACAAACCCTGTAGAATGCTTCCAAACGAGGTCTTTTGAAACATTTGTTTTTCCAGTTATATAGACTTCATTTAAGACCACTGTCATTATAAAACCTGTGGTTATCTTTCGGCATTCTGTAGAAGCTGATGCTACTTTTTTTTACAAACTCTGTTAAAAAATACAATTTTCCAACACCGTTTTGAAACTTACCATCAATATATCCACTTGTACACGGATTAATATTCTATAGATGCTCTTCGTTAGAGTAAAATATTGATTTGAATTTGACTCATTATTTGACCTCCATTTTCCCTACAATAACAGTTGATGGATGCGAATTGTCAAAATCTCCAACAGATTTTTAAGTACTATTTTAAGTACCATTACTATGACGTAACTTAGCAAACTTAAGATACACTTATTCTAATTTAGAGACGATGTTATCAATTCACTGTTGTAAAATGTTTCTCAAATTAAGTTTGACGAGCTAATTTCAGATAATGAAATCCAATTTGCATCACAACATTATCAGTTTACTGAAACAATCATTTTGATTTATTTCTTCCAGAATTAATTACAACATGACGCCCACAAGTATAATATTTCAAACGAGTCCGAAAATGTGTGTAACAAACTACGTTGCACTTCACAATAGTTACATTATTTCCCATTAACTTACATTTGGAAGCAAAATGATTTATGATTACCTTTTATCTTCCTTAAGGCAAGAATATGTCTTGATAAAATAAAGTAGCGTTGTAGGAATTTCCCAAATAAATGATTGATCACTGCGACAGGTTATTATTATTATTGAATTATAAATAAGGGTATATGCTTAATATTAACATTTCAACTTTTAGTGAAAAGTGATGTCGTTATTTATTTTCATTCTATATATTAATTAAGGGAAGACCACATTGATATAATTTCCACATCTAGCGTTAATGTGATTATGTATAACATCCCTTTATGCGACATTCATTTTAACTGGACATTTTAACTGCAGAAAAGAAACTAAAGATGTAGATATTAGGTTCTTTTGTATTTCTATGAAATCATAATACTAAACCATTCGTTAAATATTCATTATCTCCCGTCCTTGTAAGTTTTGTTTTCAAGACGTCTGTAATCACTTTTCCGTCTAATTATTTTTAATATGTAACAATCAAATAATTACTTGTTGTTTAATGTATCCATTTCATTCAGTTACCCCCACCACACTATAATTGTCAGACCACATTTCCATTTTATGCAATTGATAAATTATGTTCAGAAAAATCATCGGAAATAAAAGCAGTTTCAAATTGCTAATAGTACCAGCCGGAAACCCACACAAATTGTAATACATTTAAAAGCATAAAAGAGACATCAAATGTGGTATACCTCGCTTACAAACATATAAAAAAGCATGATCATGAGTGGAATCGTTTTTATTAAAGGCATGATCAATCAGGATAAACCCAGGGTAAAATACAATATCAATATTTGTGAAAGGATAAAGCGGCGAGCTGGTATACTCTTTAGCATGCCAACAAAATGCTTAGCGGCATTTCATCCGTTTTACGTTTTGAGCTTAAATTCCGATGAGGTCGATTTTGCCCTTCGTCCTTTCGGGGGCGATAAAATAAGTACCAGTTGAAAACTGAGATCGATGTAATCGACTTATCCTCTCCCCCGAAATTGCTGATCTTGTTCCAAATTTTTAAACCAATATTTGTGAGAAGATAAATTCTAATCTTTTCTATGTGCCCCGAATTTTATTGTTGGCATGCATGAAATAAACTTTCGTCAACGTGAGTCAACGAGCGAGCCTGTACTTGATATTTCAAACAGCAGATTCAACATTATAACCCACAATCTTTGAAAGCAGAGTAACATTAGAAATAAGGTGTAAGAATCAATGTATTTGAGAGAAAAACTAGAAGGTCAACTCTAGTGGAATAATTATGATCCTATTTCTGCAAGTGCCTACAATACACATTGGTAGTTTACGCGGAAACAATTCAGGGACTAAACACGAATGGAATTGAATGCCAAAACCAGCAATTTTTGCAGATTCTCAATGGCTCAGCAGAGCAAAAGAATAAATTGAGCGTACACACGAACACACACACACACACACACACACACACACACACACACACACACACAAATACACACACACACACAAAGTATAAATTATGGTCATTACATATCTTCGCAATGAAGAAAAATATGTAAAGACAATTATTTATACCTTGTATTGTATATCACTCCGTGTAAAAACCAGTATAACTAGAGCAAAACCGCGGATTTCCAATATAGAATATTGATGAACTATATTATGAGTTCCTGGCACACGGATACACGAAGTTCTTTACTAATCTAAAAAATGTTATTAGCCTAGTATACTAACAGAGATCTTATAAAGTACTTTGCAGGGATTATATATACATAAAACTCTGTTATATATATATATATATATATATATATATATATATATATATATATATATATATATATATATATATATATAACACCCTAGTCGCATTTGGTGACAATTATAATTTTCCTTTTTGGTAAAAGTTTGCAGACTGTGTGTGTGTGTGTGAGTATTGTTATAGAGATTTCCATTTTAAAAATTTCGTTAATTTGCATGCAATTATATAAACCAGATGCATTGACATGTCTTCATGGATCATGCTTTCCCAAATTGCTTTAGATGCCTGTGTAGTCACCAGCAGATATAAGTATTGTCTAGGCTATCCCATCCCCCACTGAACATCATTCAGTATGTAAGTTTCATGCAGGAGCTAACCAGCGTATAACTGGAACTCGTTTGCAGTTGAATAGACGTGAACTACACAAAATGCCTTGTTGAAGGATAGAACGTGCTGCCTTGTCCATGAATCTTACTCATGAACTTAGGTTTGCTAACCGCCTGGCCGCATCGATTGCTATCATATGACTTACTATTAAAATACAAGGATTGTAAATATAAATATTTACCTTCTTTAAATTATCAGGTAAACTAATAGAGAGCAAAGCAAATCCTCTTATAGTTAGATTTAAAAAACATTTTGAATATCTGTTGGTAGATTTGGCTGATAAATTCTGCAGTTTGTTTGAAAACAATCACCTGATAGATATTCGGAACAAAAAAGAGAAAAAAAAAACATCATGCAAAACATTTCTCTTTCGAAAATTCGTTAATGCATTTTAAGAAATATCTGATGGATCTCCGTCGTACAATTATGAGGATTTAGTTATTCCTTCAAATGAATTAATTTCCTTTTTTTCCCTTAAATTGTAGTATTAGTGGCTGCGTATACTACGGAAACGTATACATAGTATATATCTCACCGGGAGAGTCAATGTGACAACGTGTGAAAAGGATGTCACGTTTCAATTTCTGAATCAATCCACTCAATGGAGTCTTGTAATAACTTTTGTCACTCACAAATTACTAGAGAAATCGCACCTGTTCAAAATGACTAGATATCAATCAGTGAGTTTGAACCTGCGACTTCATAATCCGAATTACCTATTTTACCATTCGAAATTACTGCATCTACTTTAAGCAATATATAAAGAGGAAAATAAAATGATTTAGAGCGAATGCATATAAAAATAAAAGATTAAAATAGTAAGAATTAAGTTAAGAAAAAAGTAAAGCTGCATTTGAAATAATTTAATGTATTTGAAAATATATTCTGCTATACGTTTGTCAGTAAGCTTGGAGATTAGAGCGTTCCAATTCTTACCTGCCATATAAAAATTTAGTTTTTCATTGCCTACTGGTTCTACATTCATATCTAGGGATAACGTTCGAAATCAAACTAAAGTTGATATCTCCAAAATTGAAATCGTACATAATCCAATATGCATTTTCGTGTTTAAGGAATTAAGCTATCATATGAGAAATATTTATCAGCCTTCTTTAGTGGCAGTTAAATCTCTGCTTCAATGACGGAGGAGAAAGAAGTGAAAGAAAAAAGAAATATTTGTAAATAAATAACGAGGTAATATATTCATGAGTTTAAAAACAAAACGACGTTTGGGAAAGACATTTGTTAATTCTCTTACTTTGCTATGAATTGAGAAATATTCAAATGATTTCTAGAATTCTTATTTTCTATTGTAAATTGAGGAAAAGGGTATCTAATAATGCAAGGAATCAGCACTGATTCCCTGCATTCTTGGTGGTAAGAACACAGAAGAGATAGGGCATGTTATGAAAGATATATTTAAAATCATATACATGCACGCACACTCATACGTACTACGTACGTACATACATAAATACATACATACATACATAAACTTGTGTGAATATACTGGGTGTCCATAAAGTCTCTTTACAATTTAAAACATTGTTACAAAGGCAGGTGATGAGATATTTTAACCAGATTTGTTTTATTTTAATTATTGTTTATTCAAGCTGTTATTGATATTAATTTTTTGTGTTTCAGATACTCTGTTGATGGAAGGGAACTGATTCACTGAACCCCTATAAAATGAAGATGAAGCATTCCTCAAACAAGTTTGTTTTAGTGATGAGGCGACTTTACATGTTTCAGGGAAATTAAACAGACACAATTTAAGAATTCTGGGATCATGACACACCCATGTGACTAGGGAACTTCAACGGGATAGTTCGAAAGTGAATGTGTGGTGTGGAATCATGTACAATCGAACAATTGGTCCATTTTTCTTCAACGAGGCAACAATTACTGCAGATGTTTACCGCAACCTTCTGACCGAATATGTGGCACCACAACTGATTGATTTACAACCAACCATTATTTTCCAGCAAGATGGTGCACCACCACATTGGGGACGGCATGTTCGTCAGTTCCTCAATCAAACATTTCCAGACAGATGGATTGGAAGAGATGAACCAATTCCATGGCCACCGCGTTCGCCAGATATCACTCCATTGGACTTCTTTTTATGGGGTTATGTAAAAGATATCGTGTATCAAACAAAGATACGGGACATTGCTGACTTGAGGCAAAGGATTCGTAATGCCATTGCCACTGTTGATGAGGCTATCCTACAGCGAACATTGCAAGAAACCGAGTACCGTCTTGATGTGCTTCGCGCAACTAATGGTGCCCATATTGAGGTCTATAAAATAACAGTTTAAAAAACTTTAATAAACAATTATTACAATAAATCTAGTTAAGATATCTTGTCAACTGCCTTTGTAATAAAATTTTTAAATTGTAAAGAGACTTTATGGACACCCTCTATATACAGTCATCCTCAAAATTAGTCATACCCTTGTTAATTGTTTTGATTCTTCATTTTTGTTATGGAATGGATGCATTTTGTTAGGTTTGTTTACGAGTTATATGTGACCAACAACTGAAAGAATAACAACAATAAACAATTCAAGAAATTCTTTATTTCAGGGGTATTTTATTCGTGGATTTTCGAAAAGTGCCATGTTCAAAATAATTCATACCCTAGGTTTACTGAGACCAATATCTTTCCTTAATAGTCAATAGCATAGCCTTTGTATTTTATGACTGCTTATAGACTATTCTTGTACGTGTTTACTGGCTTTCTGCATGTCTCCTGTAGGATGTTGGCTCACTCTTCCTTGGCGAAAGCCTCGGTCTGGATCAGGCTGGTCGGTTACCTAGCCATCACTCTGGTCTTCAAGTTTCCGATCGGATTCATATCAAGACTCTGAATTGGCCATTTTAGGACGTTGACATCATTGTCCTTGAACCATTTCTTCACTAGCTTGGTGGTATGTTTCAGATCATTGTCCTGTTGGTACTTCCAGTTGTGGCCAAGTTGGGGTTTCTCAGCAGATTCCTTCACGTTTTCATTAAGGATCCTGATGTAATACTCCTTTCCCATGATTCCTTGGACCTTGGCAAGGTTTTCTGTGCCGCTGGAAGAGAAGCATCCCCATAGAATTATATTTCTACCCTCATGATTGACAGTAGACACAGTGATCTACGGATTGTTTGCTTCGCCTTTCTTCTTCTAGACGTATTTAGCATCAATACTGGACAGTTCTTCGTTGCTGTGAATGTGCTGTTTTCTGGTGGTGGTCCCAATATAAGGTGCACCATATTTACAGTAGACAACTTCTAATTACAGTTAGGCCCTCGAGCATATTTTGAAGTTGTTGATGGGGCAAATATTGTGTAACCCACAGTATGATTTCCAGACGGAGATTTCCAGTCCAACATTGTATGTATGGGGGCACACGCACACACACATAAACTCATACATACATACACACACACATACACACACGCACAGAGTTATTTGTGTTGTATCTATATCTGCATATTTATCTATTTTACATAAATACCAATAAATTATAGGTATGTATATATGTATATACATATATACATATGTGTGTGTGTGTGCGCGCGCGTATGGTTATACGTGTGTATATATATGATCGTATATATGTTAATGTGTAAGGGTGTATGTGTGCCTGCCTTGTAAAGTCATAACGAATTATTGACTGTTAGACTACATGTGAAAGGGAATCGATATTTATAGATAGTTTGATCTAGAAACTTCTGAAGAGATCCTTTATCTTTATATTATTTTAGTTATTAGACTGTGACCATGCTGGAACATTACCTTGAAGAATTTTAGTCGGAAAAATCGACCCCAGGGTGTTTTTGGCGAATCGCTAAGTTTAGGTGTCTTAAGCACAACAATCCCGGTTGTCAAGCGGAAATAAAGGACAAAGACAGACAGACAGACGTGCGCGCGCGCAAAATCACACACATATACACACAAGCACACTTACATACATAGTTCATATATACGTAGAAACACATATATACATACATATATATACATACATATATATACGTACATACATACATACGACGGGCTTCTTAACAAAATTCGGCCCGAGTCTACAGAAGGCACTTTCGTAAGGTGCCATGAAATGGGACTGAACGCGTGACCATATAGCTGAGAAGCAAATTTATTACCACACAGCCACTCCTGCAGTCTTTAATATATAACCCATTTGCAGTATAGTTTACTCTTTTACTCTCTTTACTCTTTTACTTGTTTCAGTCATTAGACTGCGGCCATGCTGGAGCACCGCCTTTCGTACTTATTCTATCGGTGTCTTTTGCCGAACCGCTAAGTGACGGGGACGTAAACACACCAGCATCGGTTGTCAAGCAATGCTAGGGGGACAAACACAGGCACACAAACATACGCACACACACATATATATATATACATATATACGACAGGCTTCTTTCAGTTTCCGTCTACCAAATCCACTCACAAGGCATTGGTCGGCCCGGGGCTATAGCAGAAGACACTTGCCCAAGATGCCACGCAGTGGGACTGAACCCGGAACCATGTGGTTGGTAGACAAGCTACTTACCACACAGCCACTCCTGCGCCACTCCTCCTGGATCGCTTTTATTTTCTTTAGTAGTAACTGTAAAGACTTGAGCTATGAGATATGCTCTTTATATTCCATTTTGCATATATTATGGATAAGGACCACAGTATGTCATGTGTAGTTCTTTCATTTTAAAGGATGAAAGGATTTGATTTGATCAAGCTTTCGGTACTATCTCTAGCAAATATGGAAAGTCCGGTGAAATTTGTGTAAATACTTTAGTTATTATTATAAAACGTAGTTTGTTATCATCTCTGAGAGTTAAGTATATGTGTGTAACATGGATATACACATACACATGCGTGCGTACATGCACACTCTCACGCATGTGTGTGTGTATACACACACACATATATATACACGTGTGTATAAGTATTGTGTTTGTGTGCATATCTGTATCTATCATGTTGCCATATTTCGATAGATATATTGGAAGTTTTATCTCACTTATCATAAAAGCCTTCCAGGAATTAAAAGATCTTTTAACGAGAATTTGGCAAAAGTGACTTTGCCGACGTAATAATCAATGAACCGATAATACTAATCAAAGGATAATTCCATGGCTGAAAATAGAAAAATAATGATTTTTATCAGGCAGATAATGGATGAGGACCATATGATGCATTATTTTAAATATCGATAATCCAAGGACAGCATTATAGATTTAAAGAACAGTACATTTTATAAAGGTACAAACGAGAGTTTATGGTTGTTAGAAAGAGATAGTGTCAGTCCATTGCTCTAAGTAGTTTACAATAGTTAAAGGTAATTTACCAATTCATGTATAATCTTTTTCTTGGTCGCGCTACTTTCGTGGATTCCTAAGACTTTCTGTTATCATCCAAATTCATTATTTTGAATTTGAATTTGGAGCTTGAGTTATTGTGAATCATTAGCTGATTACACAGCCATGGACGCCGCCCCTGTGGATGCGTTTCAATTACTCTATCGATAGGGCTTGGTGACCTAGAATGTTGATGTTTTAGAATTCTTCCGCTTAGCATCAACATAAGAAGCGCCGTTGGCTCACTTGAGCTGTTCAGCTGTCTCATCCCAATTCACCATTCTGCAGTCTCATGACTTCGCTGTATCCGTCGCAGAGTGGTTGAGTGAGGGTTATACCTAGCCAATGGACGATCCGTAACTATGCAGCTCAGTTCGTCACTCCATGAGATATTTTAAAAGTACACGCATACCTAAAATGCATAAGAGATAAAACTGAATATTAATATCTTAATTTGTATATGTTAGTGGCAGACACAGGAACATATCCATAATATACACAGAACTCAGAGTCTGGGGAGTTTCATCAAGCGATAATCAGCTTGAGCAGCTGCAAATTGTAATTAATTATTATCATTGCAAGACTTTTAAACAGAAACCATGTTTTTCTTATTATTATTGTTCCTCTTGATAATGCTATCGAGTGCCAAGTAAGACTTGCTCGAGCGCACCGATGACGACAAATGTCCCATTCATGAACAAACTTATTTTTCCAGAAAATAGCATACGGGTTTAATCTATCCAATGTTTTCAACGCATTTTTAAACGCCAGTATGTGGTTGAATTTTTTACAGATCAAGTAGAGGTTCCGTTATTGGCTTGTAGAAGCTAGCTTGATGTTGCATATGTTTATTACGAGAATCAATCGAGTAGTAATAGTAATATTATCATAAACGCTCCACCGGTTTTAATCAGGTTTTTTGTACTGGCAGAGTGTACTCAGAACTGCTTTCCCCGATATATTTTACTTCTTTTAATAGGATAGAATATGATTCATAAGAAATTCGGTGGCTATTTCTATCAGTTGGTGTGATCCTGTATAGGTCACCTTCATTGGCTTACAGAAGCGGATATCTATTGGTGTATTGAAATATAGAAGCCAATATCTAAGATATTGGTAATGTGAAATATTACATCACGAGATAGCATTACAAATCAACTTAAACTCGGTGTAAAACTTTGTCATGTGAATTACAACGAACACCTGCTTTCTAAAATATTTTACCGAGGAAATTGTATACACTGCATAAATATTCTTACTGCTTAAGGGCTTCTTTATTTAAGAGATATAGCATATTTCACCGATTCTACGTCAAAACAGAACATTAACTCTGAAATAACCAATAAATCTGGCAACACCATAATTACATTCATATCTTGTCAGCCTTCCCAATTATGAAAGAGTGTACCATTGTGTTTGTACGATGCCTCATTCTCTCTCTCTTTCTCTCTCACTCACACACGCACTCTCTCTCTCTCCCCTCTCTCTCTCTCTCTCTCTCTCTATATATATATATATATATTCATATGCATGAATCGTCATAACGTGCTAGATTTTGTGTTTTACGTGTGTGCATTGGTAGGTGTTTGTATGCGATACAGCAGATTCCGGGGAGTCAACTTGTAAAGGGAAAATTAAGTTACTCTTTCCCTCTTGAGACACAACGCAGTGCTTTGGGCAAGTGTCACAGCATATCTTACGTTATATTCCAGGGTTATAATTTTCCCAAACATCCTTCTAGTTACTTCCTATCATGTAAATCCCACCGCTGATTGTCTAGTGACGACCGGCGCAGAAGACTTACATTCGGGAGCTCCTAGTCAGGAAATGACACGGAAGCAGCACTTGTATGAATGGAAGTATTATGACTGGAAACATCTGGCTTTGCTTACAATGCATCGGAAAATGGCGAGCGAAAAAAAGTACCTGGAACGTAGTCTGCGGCAGCTTTCTCGAACACACGCTTTACCCTTCATTGATGTTTGATAACGAATGCATAACAATCGTTCATGTTGCTTAAATGTAAATCAAATCTAATCAAGTGGAACATATGGTCAAAATTATGTTAGTCATGTCACTTTTGGCTTTGTTTGGATAACAAGAATCACACTGTCTAATGTATGTATTTCTTAAGTTCAAATGGATGAAGCGTATTTTGAAGAATATTTCGCCACTCTTTCTGGCAGGTCATGCAACCAGATGGAGCCCCATGTGTTCATCGCATTTACAAAAGTATAAACATTTGATATTAAAGATGTTTTCTGACTATGTTGCATGTATATTTAATACATAGCATCTGCCAAAGATAAATATGTCAAAGCCAGTTAAAATATTAGGGCGATATTCAATGCAGTTTCATCCTTTTGGGGTTGATAAAATAAAAAGAGTATTGGGGTTGATATAATGGACTTCCCCTTCACTCGAAACCGCGGCCTGTATGTCAAAATTTGAAACCAATAATACTTTTGATATAGAATATATCAATTGGAGTTTTAAATTTTTATTGACATCTGTATATCTTCTCGAATGTAATGATTTCTTTAATTCCTTAGTTCCCAAATTAGTTCCCAAATAATTAGAATCTAAATACGAAGTTGTTTATAAAAAAAAATTCTTTATTTAAACTTCAGCATTTATTTTACATAGTGATTGTACTCGGTGTTATAAACGAAAAGAAAATCTTTTCATTTCTAACACCTAGTACAATCACTCACAATACATAATATTCCACTTGTTATGATATCACTCTTACATTAATGATGATTTCTTGTTAACAGTATTTTCTTTGAACTGCATTTTACTTGATACCTGACAATAAAGAAAGAGCATTCTTACACTCACTCTGCGTCCAAGATGATAAAATGTATCAAAGATTATTTTCAAATAGTTGTTTATAATCAATGGTTTCTGTATTTCCATTAACTTTTCATATATCGGAATATTTACTAGTTTTCTTTACTCAGCTTGAGATATGTTTTCAGATGTTGACATATTGCATATCCACATAAATTAGAAGCCAACAAAAGAATCCAGCATTCACATTACTTTATTTGCAGCTGCAACACGTAGCAAAAGTTTCTGAATAAGATTCCATCATTATAGAATGCTTTTACGCAAATTCATTCTAATTTTACGTGTAGTGATGGTAAAAAGAAACTATTATACTTCATTCGGAAAAAGAAGCTTTAATAACATTTTATCAATCTAGCGAAATCTCATCTCTTTGTGATACATTTTCTATTTGAAATTTTGTCTTTCATCTTATGCCACAGACATGTAAAATGATGAACTTTTTCTACATTACTGAGACGCTGGTCAGATAATATAGTAATATATTATGAAACTAGTTACAGGAAACGGACAAACGAGAGTTCATTTGCATTATCGTTCAAATTGCTTTAATTAATAACCAAATATCTCCCAAATTACACTTTATCCTCTGTAAGATAAAGAGTATAAACTGGATGAGGTGGTCCCTTATATAAAACAAAGACAAGATAGTGTCAGTGGAAAGTACTTTGACTATAATCTATTGTTCATTTGAGATTCAGAAGTAAATCTAGGGATCGGCAACAAATGTAGATATGACTGTGAATGCGTTTAAGGCCACACGGAACAACCAATTTTATTCGTTATGATTAGAATTTGCAAGAGCTCAATTTGTTGTAATTGTTATTCTTCCCAAATCGAACGGTGAAAATAGTATCAATTATATTCAGGCTGTGGACGTACATTATTTAGAAGAGCTCTTTCTTTGTTAAGACAATAGGCAGTGATTTAGAAGAGATTTGTTATATGTTGCCGTATCGAACAACATAGTCTTACGAATACTAAAAGACAGTAGGGTAGTCATGATTTGAATGCTTTTGATCATAACGGGCTTGTCTGATCAATGAAAACCGACTAAACTAGAATGCGCTCTAACTAATCACCATATCCAATGCAGCAGAAAATCCAATATCAGTACCAAATACGCTATCTTTAAGACAGTTATACAGATTATCTTGTAGATAATAGAATATGAGGTGGTTACGGAACATATAATCTATTCTTTTATTTAATAATCGGTTCCTTTATGGACCATACATAGTAGTTTAATGCTTCTCTTCGAAGAATCCATATACAAATCTCCAATCATAAGCTATTAATGGAATTCCAATTTCTTCAATATTTATGTAATATATGAATTATCTTTGCTAGAGAATTGCATAAGAACTTTCTATAATCCAATCATACTAATATAAATTCTTCTTCGTGACATAGAAAGATTTTAAGAAGAAAGGTATATTATTTAGACAAAAAAACATATTGTAAGCATTATTTATTTTGGCGAAGGTCAGAGTATATTACAAATTAAAATCTTGAGATTATATTCATAATTTTCAATCAATATTTCGATAAAGAAATCCAAAATACCCCAGTTGCCAATTCACTTTCTCTTCCCCATTTTCTCTCTCTCACTCTGCATATACAAATATATATATATATATATATATATATATATATATATATATATATATATATATATATATATATCCGTACTTAAACATACATATACATATATACACGCAGTCACGTTATTTATGCATAAAATGTTCGTTTAGGCAGCCTGCTGTCTTTTATTCTAACAACATGACCAGTCCAACGCATCTTGTTCACAATTACTCTTTTCTCAATGTAGATGCTACCAGCTCTCTCAGAAACAACAAAATCAAATATGTAAGAGGACCACTCGATGTTCAAGATGCGCGAGATACAATGATGACGAAACCTTTGCAACTACTTAATATGATGCCAATAAGTTTACCACGTTTCATATTCGTATAATATAGCTTTAAAAACACAGGTACCGTACACAGGAAGCTTCGTAACTCTCGTGATAACCCGGTCCGAGCAGACTCACTGCTCGAGCTTCCCGAAGACAGCACTAGATTTCACAATCCTATGATTTATTTCAGTGTCTATGGTAAAATCTCTACTAAGTGTACTTCCAAGGTACAAATGAGTTCAAATAATTTCCCTCCCACGAAAATGTTAGGCTCCACATACGCTTCCCCCATTGACGGAGTGTACATGATACTATCTATTTTAAGGATTGCAGGAATTAGAGAATGTGTTCAATATTGTCTGTTTGTCTTTCTCTGAATAAACCACAAAATCCACATCATCATAAAGATACATTATGAGTGCCAAATGTTAAAATCGTCTAAGATTAAAGGCTTTGCCAGAAGTTCTCAATCGAAAGTACCCAGCAAATTCGAAGTCTTACGTAAGAAGCACGGCAAAGTATAAGGAGAACGGAGTGGGTGTTGAAATGTCGCCTTGTTCCACACTGTTCTTCAGTGGAATTAGCTCTGAAAGTGTTCGACTGAAGTTCACTTTTCCCCTTAAGTCTTGAATCGTTTTGAATATTCCAACAAATTCAAAAGATTACCTAACTTCCCCGAAATGATAGATATGATGAATAATCCAACCGTCCATGAATTAATCACAGGGAAAAGCTCCAGGATTGCATTGGATACCTGTTGAGCTGATTCGCCTTGGAGGAGATAAAGTTGCTATGGTCAGTAATGCGCTGGTTATATCTTGTATTGCATGGTGAGTCTGTCCCGCAAGACTAGGCGGATGCATATATGCTTGGGTTAACTAAAGTAAATATTACAACTTTGAATGTCATAATTACCAAGGTGAATGTTTTCTTAATTCGGCAGGAAATGTTTTCTACATGATTTAGCTGAATCACTAAACAAAATCAATTTGCCTTGGTACCATCCCCGAGACTCAGTTTCGATTTTGAAGTGGGTGGTGTACTATGGACATGGTTATTTCAGCCCACCAGAAAAGGAGAAATGTATTGAACATATATGTATGCATATATGTCTGTGTGCGTTGTGTTTG
>NC_043000.1:42811414-42828914 GCF_006345805.1 Octopus sinensis
TTGTTGCTATTATGTTACACTGTCGTATGTCCAAATTTGACCGAATGCGTATTTTTCAATATTTATTTTTGCTTGCGATAGCCGTTTCTTTAGGTGAAAAGTATCGTGTCTTCCGCTGCTTCAGATGCTAAAATATCAAAAATTGTCAAAGTGTAGTACAACGGTTTTGGTATGGAATGGTGAAGCTTTTTGGACTTACGACACTTTTGCATAAGAGCAACGATGCACACACACGCAAGTCAAATATAAGGTTAAAAAATAAAGTTTAAGAAAATACGTGTTAAACACAGTATCGAATCCTTATTTCAGAGTAAGTCCCAGGTCGTTTGTCCGCGGAGCAGGCTCACCACTTGTGACAACTAGGATACATCCATCAGGGTACAAATATTCACGCACCCAGACACATAGAGGACGATAAAATAAGCTTTGAAACTTTGATTTTTCTTTTCAGCGTTAAATGTTCCCCATCCCACTTCCATTGCGCACACACACAAATATTCATGTGACTCATTTTATATATACACACAGAGTTGGAACGCTGTTTGATTTTTTCACCATAGAACTTCCATCACCCCACTATCAAGCTTGCCTTCGTTACTCATCTACCACCCCTTCGTTTCTCATTCATATGTTGTAACGGAGAAATATACAAGAGTATTATTATAGTAGATGTGGATGGTAAATAAAATTATACACTTGTCAATGTTCATATACATTCACGGACTTCCCTTGTACACGCACACACACGAAGACATATACTTACACAGAATTGAAATGCTATTTGATTTTTCTTTTCAGTGTTGAACGTTCATCATCCCATTTCCATTGCACACACACACATACACACACAAACATTCACCTTCAGGTCCATGTATTCATCTGAAGGAAACGGTTTTTATATAATGATATAATGTGCTCCTTCGTCAATTAAAAAATTTGTTAGAAACGGCCGTAATGGCTGGACACCTGTCCTTCAATTGATACTTATTTCTTTTTAATTCTCAGAACATGCCCCTCGCGTATTCTGAAGTATATTATGGACTGTATATCTAATAAAATGTACATGTCTGAGTAGCTCAAGAGCGGATTATATACTGGGTTTAAATTGACTGCATGCATCACCCGAATATCATTCTACCAGTACTTCTGTACCAAGGTTGGTATTCCGACCTAACTAGGTACCTTAATTTCAAATACGCTATTCGACTAAATCTTGTTTATATATATATATATATATATATATATATATATATATATATATATAATATATATATATATATTGCTTGTGTGTGTGTGTTTGTGTGTAAATTGATTAGGGTGGGTAGACGCAATTTAAAATCAAAAAGGAAATAATTCACCGTCACTAATTTTGACTAACGGAGCGGGGAACATCAGCATTGCTAGATATAAACGTGAAAGACTCTTAAGTCACAAGCAGAGCTCATGTTCCATGTACTCAAAAGGGATATAAAACTCCCCACAGCAAGCGAGAGGATAAGATTAGCGCACTATTTTCGCATGAAATTAATGCTCATTAGCGATGCTTACTCCATTTACTTATTGGTTTTAAATTGCCTGAAGCCACCCCAATTATTTTATAAGTTTTACATTTCCATTTTTCTGAAGCAGCCATTGATTCTTATGATAAATTCTAAAAATTCTGACAAGTGGAATTTTAATTTCACCACTAGTAATAGAGTAAGTGTCACTGATGAGCATTTAAATCATGCAAAATAAGCGCGCTAATCTGATACTCTCGCATGCTGCGGGGAGTTTTATCTACCTTGACACTTATTTCTAGTGACGGGGAATTATATATGCACGCACACACACACACACACACACACACACACACACACACACACACACACACACACACACATATATATATATATATATATAGTGTTATTACAACTCTGTGCTCGAGTGCGATATTTGTGTGTCTGAATACAGGAAGCGCATTGTGTGAAAGATATCTGTATGTGCACATGCTTTTTTTATATATAAACATACATTCATACACGTCATAATCAATGTGTGATCGAAATTCTGTTCAAATTCATTACATCAAATAAAGTTTCGTTTGTGTGTGAGCGTCAGGCTACTGTGCCCATAAACCCTCTCATTCAAAATAACGTTAGTCATCACATTTCAACAATTAAATAGTGATAAGATATATTAATCGCCTATAACATGGCTGCATTTCACTGTTGATATTTGCGTCAGAACACCATGGCACGTATGTACTAAAACTTCATATGTATGTCAACAAAATTATGATTACTTGGATTAAAACTGCTTTCTAGTGTGATTCCGTAAAGCTATATGATCGTTTATGCCGGTTTCAAATGCATAACGTTTTCTTGGAAGCAGTTGAGGCAAAATATATTCACACCGTACTTGAAAATATATATATATGCAGCTGTCTATGTATCTGGATATGAGTAATAATGATTAATTTCATCGACAATGTTCGAAATTACTGAAGGGTTCTCAGATCTATGTTCCTTGAATTTCCTCCAAATCGGGACTGAGAAATAGAATTTTTCATATGTTACATAACTGACCGAAAATGCTGGTGGTAATATCCTGTGAAAATGTTTACAGTTGCACCAACATAATTCCTGTCAATGGTGTTCATTTTTCCATAGGCACTCGATACATAAGGAGATTCAGGTTAATTTAGCATGTAAAAGACACGAAAAATTTATATTCTAAATGATTCTTTGTCTTCATTGTATCACCCCGTTTAAGCTCGTTTCGGAAGAAAGGATTCATTGAGTTCACAGGTAAATGTATTTTGACTATTAGAAGATCACAGCGTGATTAATATTCGTTTCAAATTTTGGTAGAATGCCTTCAAGGCCGAGGGAGGGATAAGCCGATTACATCGACTTCAGTGCTCAACTCATACATTTTTTCGACCCCCATCCTTAGTATTGCAGTATCAAAGTGTTTAACAACATTTATGTGATACTGGGAGGTGTAGGTTTACTAGGTCTGTGGAAGTTTCTGCCCATGATCGCAGTGACTTTCAAGTTATGAGATGGAATAAAATACATTAGATTCCAGTGCCTGTTTTTTTTTATTTTATGTGATGTTGTTGGGAGTATTCTCCATGCATATAAACTATTTCTCAATGAAATCACTTCTACCTAACACATTGTTATATTATCGGGTAGTATTGCTAAACAGTATCTACCCTTGAGCAGATTTTCCTATATCTAAAAGCTGCAATGTTTTCGTAACAGTTGAAGGCTATTACAATTGCTGAGAATGTATATGATTGGATTTCTAACCTAAGATTACAATCAGCTATTATATTTATAATTTTGGTTATCGATTATGTTAGAAACAGTTGGTAGATTGAATAAAATCGTCAGAAATTTATAATTTCACCATTCACAACATATAGTAAAACATGATGTTCCCAAGTCATCATTTTTTCGTATTATTTATGTATGGGACACTCATATTTTAAAGCTAATTCACAAGATCATCCGTACCGGTACCATCATATCTCCAAAAGGTGCCATAAGGTGTTCGTTTATCTTTACGCAAAACGTATATTCAAGGTATAAATAAACAGTAATCACGCTGATTGTAATATATATTTACTAAGTTATATATATATATAATGCACGTATGTATGAATGAACATATGGTATGTATGTATGCACATATGTATGTGTGCCTGTAGTTAGACAGAGATGAGAGTAACAGATAGAGACAGATAGAGAGAAATGGAGTAGAGATTGACGTGTTGAACAACAGGAAATTACATGGGATTTTGTGTGCAGGGACATTCTGTCAGCTGCTAAACGCAGCAAGAAAATATCCAACTCTCTAGGGCGGCAGTACTTATATACTTCTACAGTTGTGTGAGTGAGTGAGCGTATTTATATCGATATCTATATCTATAACTATATATATATATATATATATATATATATATATAAAGTATAAGATACATAGATAGGTAGATAGATAGATAGACAGATAGAAACAGACAGATATATACAGGTATATATACATACACACACGCATATATCAAAATAAAAAAAAGATATATGTGTATATATGTGCGTGTGTATATATATATGCATACACATATTCATGCACACATATATTAATGCGTGTGTCTGCGCATATATACATATGAATATATATATATATATATATATACACTTATATATATATATATATATATATATACATATATATATATATATATGCATATATTCATGCACACACACACATATCTATATCTATGTCTATCTGACTATCAATCTATCTATATATGCATATATATATATACATGTATATATGATCATGTATATCATGTATATAAACTTGTGTGTACCGATGGCTCTATCTATATATGTATATGTACGAAGGTATGCACGTATTATTACAGGTTGGTATACATACATAAATATGTGTGTGGGTGTGTGGCTGTGGGATGGTGGGTATTTGTATGTTTGTGTATGTATGCGTGTGCGTATGCGTGGGTGTGTGTGTACATCCCATACATACATAATTACGCATGCAATACATATTGCAGATATAGATACGCATGTAGTATAGAATGCTTGATAAATCATTCGAAGGAAGAAAGATGCATCGCATTGATACAGTGCTTGAAAATCAATAGTCAATTAGCCTCATTCAAATCGAAAAATTGCCTGCTAAGATTTGTTTTATGTATAATATCTATGTATGCCTATATATATATATATATATATATATATTATATATATATATATATATATATATATATATATATATATATTATATATATTATATATATATATATATATATATATATATATATATATATATAATATATATATATATATGTATGTATGTATATAGTATGATATGATATAATATAATATAATATATATATATATATCCATGTTTTTATTTACTGATTCCCGTGAGAAGCAGTTGCCGTTCTATTCGCCACTTCATCATTTCCGATATATGCCTACTTAAATCTAATTAAAAATAATTCTTAACGATTATCATGCCTTCTTCCTCATGCAAGCACCCTTCTATGCACTATATACTTCAGTCAGCAATCTGAAGTTTGGACAATTTCTTCCGGAATATCTTCTAATTAGTAACATATTATTAATGTGCATCGATAATGATTAAATCAAATACTTGTAAGGTTATACAGATGAATATTGACATTTTTACATATATACATATACATATATTTGTGCATATATAAATACAGATATATATATACATTCATATATATATATATATATATATATATATATATAATATATATATATATATATACATACATACATACATATATATACACCATCACACACCTATACATGCACACATACACATTTTTAACGCAATTTGCATGCAATATTTATCGAAAGATTTAGAAGTACATGTAATTTTTTCGCATTAATATTTGTATTGTGTGCTTTGTTCGTTATTTATTTATGAATATTGAAACGCACAGTTTTGCTACTGTTTGTCTTTTTATAATTTTCTGGTTTGGGATTATGTTTTCCCATTAAATTCAACAAATTTTGGAAAGAAGAAAATGTTTATTTTTTAAATAACAAATTTCGAGCAATGTTTGAGAAAACTGATGCAAATATACTTTTTTTTATATCCCAAACAATGAAAAAATAAATATTTTCAACTGATAATTTTTCAAAACTGTGGAAAAGAAACACATCAGACACAAAACCAAATACGTTCTTTTTATGTTTTAATCAAACAGGAGCAAATTTGTAGAAAACATATTTGTAGAAAACATAACAACTACAACTAGAGTAATATTAATATAACAAAAATAATTTAAATGTTTATATCAAAATGGCAGTCGATTTGCAAATAAACTTTTTAAGGAAATTAACATTTCGCTATATGTGTATATAAATTCATATAGTTTGCATAAATATTTTTTTTTTGAAATCTTCCTCTTTCATTTTTCCATTTATCTATGGTATTATATGCATGTGCGTGCGTTCTGTGCTTATGAATGTATATTATGCTCATATCTGTGTGTGTACGTGTGTGTGTATGTACAGTGTACACATATAATACACACATACACACACAAGTATACATATTCACATGCATAAATTTATGTATGTCGAAGAAGTCTTTTAGATATATAATAGTAGGTTTAAGGTGTAATTTTATACGAAAAATTGCTATTCCCATATACATGATATAAGCAGGTATTGTCTTTAGAGCTGTTTCACTCTATCAGTGTATGCTTCATATAACAACACGTATTAGGAAAACAGTCGGAATGCTGGGGCAAAATTACTCATAAACATAAAAGCAAACGTAGTACCAAGCAAGGCGAATTTTGAGAGCGAGCATCCTCCTGTGGTGAATTCACATTTTCGTCACAAGATGAAGGACACGTACCTCAGGAGAGCAAGTGTCTATAAAAGCATTAAATTAAGTTGCGAGAAAGAATTACTTGAGATGTTGTTGTGAGTGGTACAGCGGTAGCTATGAAGATGGGAAAACTCGAAGGGAAGAGTAGTTACGTACCTAAGGCGAAGAGAATTTATTTTGAGTGGGTACGAGTATAACTGATGGAGTGAGTACCCTATGGTAGGCATGGATGTTGGAAAGAAGTTATGGAAAAATTACAACCGAAAAGAAAAGACAAGGTTGTACTGTGGGTGAGAGAAACTGGGATGGAAAATGAAAGCATACATACACCTAATTAGAGTACTTAGATAAGGACTGTATGATATAGAAATAAAGTAAAAAGTAATAGTTATGTAATGGGGAGAGGTAACATGGCAAGGAATATGACGACAAGCTTCTAACTAGAATTATTAATAAGCCATCATATTCCTTTTCCTGTCACCACGTCCCTTTGCAGAACACATGATATTTGACTAGATTGCTAATTGTAATAAATGCGGGGAGAGAGAAGAGAAGGAAGAAAATGTGAGATCAATTCAGGTCTGAAACCAAAGCTTAAATTTTGAGCATTTCCAGATATAGTTCGAAAGAAGGGCGTTCCACAGTCTACGAAGCTAAGTAGAAGTGTACAAAACAGATGTTAGAGTGAAAATTGGTCTAAAGAAAAATCGAAAAGAAGAACCAAAGACAAAAATGTATCAGTTATTCTGGGATTAACGATTTACGGGAAGTAAAAAAAAAAGATATATTCTCGATTTTTGTCTTTCTTCTACCTGACTTTTCTACTTCTTGTCTACCTCACTCTGATAAAGTTGGAATTTAAGAATATGATTTCTTTGTGCACTGCTTGCTGACTATCTTTCCCTTGCTTTTACTTGCATATTATCACCCATAAGAAACTTTCGTATCTTGTATAATTCATATTCATACACACACAAACATATAACTAGTATTTTAGTTTTATGTATAATGCTTATATATACCTACATTTATATACAGATAAATATGTATACACGTAATAATACATACATTAATGTATGTTTATATGTTTGTGTGTGTTATTTAAAGAAATAGTGAAATAGAGTGAGATATAGAAACAAAGAAAGGAAAAAATGTAATGGTAAAATAATAGATTATTTAGAGAGATGACATTTAAAAGTTTGCAATAGATTTTACTAGTAAGTCATCATAGGTAATCAACACAACAACAATATAATCATACACATTCATAACCAAACCCATAAAAGTGTAGTTATGTGTCGAGTACATATGTT
Source organism: Octopus sinensis (assembly GCF_006345805.1). Lineage (NCBI taxonomy): Eukaryota > Metazoa > Mollusca > Cephalopoda > Octopoda > Octopodidae > Octopus > Octopus sinensis. Next base: position 42,819,118 of record NC_043000.1, read on the forward strand.
GCCAAATAACTGTATATTTATACATACACACACAAACACACATGTGTGTATGAGTGTGAGGTGTATGCATGTATACATTGCTTCTTTCTTTAGTCTGGTACTTATAGATCAAACTCATCAGTAAGACAAAGTGAAACAGACACACACATACACACACATATACAATAAGCTTCTTTGAGTTACCATCTCTCAAACTCAGTCAGAAAGCTTTGAGCGATCCGAAGCTAGAGTAGAAGGCAATTGCTCAAGTTACTATATAGAGGGACTGAACTTGAAACCGTGTGGCTGGGAGGCAAAATCCTTACGACTCAGCCGTGCCTAAGTATGCATACATACACACACAAAAATATATGCACTCAAGGATCTGTACACGTTACTGTGTTACTCAGGCACACACACACACACACCACACACACACACACACACACACATTCATGCACACGCACACACACATATGTAGTTGATACTCTGTCTTTTCAAATACTCCTCATCTTCCTCTCTTTCCATTATACGAAAAAGAACTACGTCAGAAACTTTAACAACATTCATATATCTATCTATCTATCTATCTATCTCTATATATGTATATATATATATATAGCTATAGATGCGTGCGTGTGTTTGTGTGTGTGTCTTTGTGTGTGTGTGTGTGTGTATGCGTGCCTACGTAAGTATATATATATATATATATATATATATTATATATATATATATGGACAGAAAGATATATATTATACTTTGCCAAGTACACTTATATGCACACCATCCCACGCATGCACGCACACACACACCATCCCACGCATGCACGCACACACACACACACACACACACACACAAACACACACACATTCATATTTACAAACATATATACAAACCTAAAGCAAAAAAAATGCAAAAATATAAATAATAAACCGCCAAAGTATTAAACTTTTTGCGAAGATGACATTTCCAACTTCAGAAAATATTGAATTGATAGATACCATTAATAAGTCATCATTTGTATTAACCGAGAAAGAAACCATATTATAAAGACGCTGAAACGTGTGGCGTAACTATGACTATAGTAAATATGTAAATAATTTGTACAACGTTCAATTAATATATACAAGTATATACTTGTGTGCGTGTATATATATATATATATATATATATATACATACATACATACATACATACATATATATACATATATATATATATACATACATACATACATATATATATATATATAGATATATATAAACGTACAGATATGTGTAAATGCATGTTTGTGTCAATGTGTATGGATATGTGATGTGCATTACTACGTTTTATGTAAACCAATATTTGCTTAAGTATATAACCATATTTGGATCTCTGTAAAAGGATACACAGTTAATTGTAATTGTAGTAATATATGTGTGTGTCTATATCTCTATGTGTATGTATGTATTATATATATATATATATATATATATATATATATATATATGCGCATTTATATTTATTATATTTAGCACGTGGAAATGTATGACATTATATTCTGTGCAACGAAATATATGATAATCGTAAGAATCTTTAGGCTTCTAATATTTTCCTCAAAAGATTAGATTTTGTTCAATGCAATTATATTACTTCCGAACGATTTCTGTTTCTTTTGGGTTTTTTGTTTTTTTTCTGCAGCTAAATTCTTTGATTTGTCATGTGGATTTGCTTAATGAAAACTAAAAGATATAGAATATCTCTCTGGTCACGGAAATTACGATTAGCTCGAAAGTAATATATATTACGTCTACAATGCTTATACTTTCTGTCGTTACTTGAGATCTTTCAATCTACACCCACCGCATATAGGTAAACAAATATAATAATAAACATAGGTAGACATATATAATAATAAATATTGTAACAGACAAAAGTAGGCAACGTTAGGAGCGGTTTTAAAATATCGAATCGTATTATTTATTAATCTTTCTAATGAGTTTAACGATGTGTATGCGAGGAAAAACCTATCGTTGCATGTATGTGTTTCGGTCTTTACTTCCACGGAGTGGGACATACGCAATATCCAATAAAACAGGCGTCTTCTGTGATATGTTGTACTTGAATTTTGGGAGTCAGAAACAGTTCAGAAGCTAGCCATTAACAATGTAGCGTTTAAGATATGTTGGTGCGTAAGTATATGTCGGTGAATTAATACAAGTGATGGTTTCGAAATCATCGGAGAAACAGTGTTATGAGCTGACTTCTCTGTTTTATAGTGTGTGTGTCTATAAAGGCTTGATTTGGATATGCACGGTAGCGTTACTATTGTAGCCATTCAGCAGCCATGAGCATCGTAGTATTGTTCATATGTGAGATAGTTTTGCGAATTAAAATAGCTTCTTTTATACTCCGGTTTCCATTGTTTCGTTCTGCGGGTTTAATGGAAACATAGATGTCTCGCTTTTGACAAAGGAAACATAGGTAGATAGATAATCATATTGTTTAGATTAACTAGTATATATATATATATATATATATATATATATAACGGGAAGCTTTATGAAAATAGACAAAAGACGAAGGCAGGTGGAAAACAAACAAACAATTGTATTAGTATGGCGCTCAGGAAATATAAATAAAACAAGTCTTTAACGTTTCGAGCCTACGCTCTTCAACAGAAAGATACACAGAGAGAAAAAAAACATAGAAAGAAGGAGAGAAAAAAATGCGTGCATAAATAACGAATCAACATGGCGATATAGATAGATAGATAGATAGATAGATAGATAGATAGATAGATAGATAGATAGATAGATAGATAGATAGATAGATAGATAGATAGATACATACATACATACATACATACATACATATATATATATATATATATATATATATATATATATATATATATATATATATATATATATATATATATATATATATATATATATAGTCTATTCAAAGGACATAGAAAAAGCAAACAAACGTTTGCACGTGGTGCTGAAATGGCGTACTGCGAAGGAGTTACATATCGTTGTGTGGTAAGAAGCTTGCCTCTCATCCACATGGGTCCGAGTTCAGTCCCACTGCGTGGCACCTTGGGGAAGTGTATTCTGATATATATAGTCTCGCGCCAGCCACAACTTAGTGAGTGAATCTGGTAGATGGAAACTGAAAGAAGCCCGTCGTATATATATGTATATATCTATTTATATTTGTCACTCCTCCACCACTGGGCAATCGGTGTTGGTGTGTTTATGTTCCAGTAACTTAGCAGTTCGGTAAAAGAGATCGATAGAATAAGTCCGGGCTTAAAGCAAAAGGTATTGGGGTCGATACATTCAACTATAAATTCTTCAAGATGGTGCCCTAGATTGGCTGCAATCTAATGTCTGAAACAATTAAAAGATAATATATATATATATATATGTGAGTGTGTGTGTGTGTGTGTGTGTGTGTGTGTGTGTGTGTGTGTGTATACACAATTGCAGGGTGGAAGGTGTTTATAAGCCATTTAAGAAACGCACAAAATCCGTTAGATTCACTTCAACATTCAAATTTAATTTGTCAAAATAGTTTCGTTGCTTTGAGACCACTTCCTGTTCACTGACAAAATTCCGTGCCGCACTTCATTTCCCGTTCCTACAGGTCACAGCTGGCAAAATTGTGTATTCCTACGATTGCCCAACGTCCTGTCCACGGAGAGGAATATATACGCTATAAAATCCGGGGAACTAGCCTTATGATCCTATAGCTCAGGAAGGACACCTTTGATCCCTTTATGCTTTAAACTTTATTAAAGTGAAATAGATATGTGAGACGATATGATCGACAAAAAACGTAAAGAATTAACATCTGCTTTGTTACAAGAAGATGACTGAAACCAGTGAAAAGAACAACAGATAAGAATCTAAGTGTTCCCCACCTCTCTCTTTCTTCTTTTTCCACTATAGCTCTTTACTCTTTACTCTCTTTTACTTGATTCAGTCATTTGACTGTGGTCATGCTGGATCACCGCCTTTAATTGAGCAACTCGACCCCGGGACTTATTCTTTGTAAGCCCAGTACTTATTCTATCGGTCTCTTTTTGCCGAACCGCTAAGTGACGGGGACATAAACACACCAGCATCGGTTGTCAAGCAATGCTAGTGGGACAAACACAGACACACAAACACACACACATACATATATATATATATATATATATATATTATATATATATTATATATATATATATATACGACGGACTTATTTCAGTTTCCGTCTACCAAATCCACTCACAAGGCTTTGGTCGGCCCGAGGCTATAGTAGAAGACACTTGCCCAAGGTACCACGCAGTGGGACTGAACCCGGAACCATGTGGTTGGTAAACAAGCTACTTACCACACAGCCACTCCTGCAAATTCTGACTACGGAAACAATCCATGGTGAATAAATAGCGCTACGTATGGAAAACCAAGGAATGCTCAAAATTTAATTTAGAAAAATATATATATGGAAGCCTTAATAGAAACTGAGTGAAGTGAAAAGATTTGAAATAGCCAACACCGAATGATCAATATTAGTAGTGGTTCTGTCAGAAAACTTCAAAAAAGTTTGGCTTCATTTCTCATAAATGCACCTATGTAACTTAACTACTTAAGTGTAAAAAACACGTTTATTGTTTATATTGGAATTCTACTTCCCATTCTAATTTGAGGTCTATTATCTGTCAAAAATTTCAAGTAAGCAAAATTAAATTCTAAAAATTGATGCCAGTAAAGAAGTACAATGTTTTTGGTTGAATTCTGCATTTTTGGAACGAGTTATAATTGAATGTAAGCCATATTTTTCTGAGTCGAAATGGGACGCAAATATTATCCTCATTCACGAAGACCGATATTGAAAATATCGTATACGAATTGATCCGTACTTAAAGGGTGGAACACAACGAATATATACAACCTCAGCGAAGCATATCCTGTTCAGCTGAAAAGACAATGAGTAACTGAGAATATAGAGAATGTAGCGACACTGAATATGAATATCAAAAATATAATACAAGCAGACTGTAAAAAGTGTTCTGTATGTGATACACTAATAGAGACATTCATATATTAGAAAAAGAGAATTAGATTAACAGTGGCTCATAGATATAATGAAAGGGACAGAGAAACAAAACACACACACACACACAATGGTTGTCTGCCTGTATGTTGGCTGGCTATCTATCTATCTATCTATCTATCTATCTGTCTATCTATCTATCTATCTATCTATCTATCTATCTATCTATCTATCTATCTATCTATCTATCTATCTATCTAGGTGTTTATTTATGTAAACATAAGACAGCCAACTATAATTGTAAGAACTGCTTTGTAGCTGAGTTGAGCAGAAAGTTTTTGTAGCATAAAACCTATTCTAATAACAAAATAATGAATAAAATGTCTAGGCTTGAATACCTACAAAAGCTTAGGCCAGAATTGGCTCAGGCCATGATTGATTTAACAATTCTATCTGAAAAAGGCATTTAATGATATTTCATATTACACTCATTTTATTGGTACCATAGCTCATTCGGGTAAAGAGCACAGGAACCGTTTGAATGGTATGAAATCTTTTTCTTCCCCTCTGTGTCTTGGCCTGATGTTAAAGAGAGCAGGGCCATTTGAGGTGAATAGTTCTGTCTAGTTGTGGTGCGACACGACCATGACTTTTAAAGCGGCTTCCAGTGAATTTTAAAGTTGATGCCAACATCATTTTCGTCATGCTGTTGAAATATGTTCCACATCATACAACTGATATAGTGCTCACGGCAGCGTTGAAAGTAATAAAGTTTGCTTTTCTCAAGATGATCCAAATAAGAGCTGTCATGTCATCTATTTTTATTGCGACCGATCTCTTTTACCACATCACTTAAGAGATTTATACGAGAAAAACAAAAACAAGCGTCCCCCGCAGAAAGGGATATTTTCCATTCAGTTTCCAGATGTTCCACACACATACATACACACACACACACACACACACACATACTCAAATATATATACATATTAATATTTAGCAACAGAGAGACTCAGAGTCCGACAGTTTCGTGCATTGACACTTATCATACCTGGTCACAATGAAAATAATACCATCTAAATATATGTAAAAGTGTTACGAAATTCTAAGCCCGTAAGGTTTTGTTTCCTTCTGGTCGCTATGTTACAACGATAAATATATTACAAGCTATAAAATAGGAAAATTAAAAACTTCATAGGAACTAATTTGCATATAGCTCTGAGGATAAATGAATGCAAATTAAAAATAAAGCAACAGATGATGAAAATAATAAAAAAATTGGCACACGAGGAGCTCACTGTGCTTACGTGTGTGTTTGTGTACGTGTATACACATACGCACACGTACACACAAACACACACATTCTTATTAGAAAGTGTTTATATAAATACATATGTATACGTATAGTTTTATGTATGCATGTATATGAGTAGGGCGGGGTGTTTATATATATCTATCTATCTATCTATCTATCTATCTATCTATCTATCTATCTATCTATCTATCTATCTATCTATATATATATATTATATATATATATATATATATATATATATATATATATTATATATATATATATCTATCTATATATATATATATATATATATGTGTGTGTGTGTGTGTGTGGTGTGTGTGTGTGTTGTGTGTGTGTGTGGAGGCGCAATGGTCTAGTGGTTAGGGCAGCCAACTCGCGGTCGTAGGATTGCAGTTTCGATTCCCAGAGCGGGCATTGTGAGTGTTTATTGACCGAAAACACCTAAATTCTCCACGAGGCTCCGGCAGGGGGTGGTGATCCCTGCTGTACTCTTTCACCACTCTTTCTCCCACTCTTTCTTCTGTTGACCTGCTCGCTTAGCCAGCAGAGTGGCGTCATTCAAAGGTTAAAACAATGCGAACGCATTGTGACCAGCGATGTGTAACAGCATCTGATGGGATCGTCGGTCACGTGACGTGATATATATTGTGTGAGTGTGTGTGTGTGTGCGTTTCTATATGTATGTATGTGTGCACGACCATGATCGTAACATTGTGATTTCGATTCCTTAACTAGATAACAAGATTGGGTGGAATGATGTGTTCTTGAGCAAAATCTTCGTTTTATGTTGCTTCAGTCCACTTGGCTGATTAATTTTTAGAATATTCTTCTCTGTGAGGCAGAAATATAACCGATCTGACTAATTGTAACATCTATTAAAGCTTCATCACTAATCAGTAACTCATGCGTGGTCACAAGGAAAACAGTAGCATCTAAATATATTTTCATATTCCAACAAAGAGAAATTGATTTGTCTACATTGTATAATAGTGCAAATGTTAGCGGCGGGAATAAATTAGTTACACAGTTAGCATCGAATTGAAATCATAGAGATCGAAGTTACATTAGAAGTTTCTCTCTCTGTTGCCGACAAAGGAAATGGATCCGATGAAATTTAGCTTTGATCATAAACATGTATTAGTAACATCACAAAGGGCGCAATATCTCACAATTATTTGCAGTTTGCACACTTGGGCAAAAATAAATTAATTTGTCTTATTCACATAACTATACAAGCGTTGCAAACATGAATTTATTACATATTTAAACACCAGGCGGCGAGTGAGCAGAGGTGTTAGTTTGAAGAACAAAATACTTAACGGCATTTTTCAGGCTTTACGTTCAGAGTTCAAATTCCTTCCAGGGTGATTCCACCTTTCATTCTTTCGGGGTCGATAAAGTAAATTCCAGCTTACACTGGAGCCAATGTATATACCTTAAAGTTTCGACCATGCTCCAAAGTTTCAGGCCTTGTGCCTATTGTAGAAAGGATTATATATCTACACACAAGTTGGCAGAATCGTCAACATTCCCGTAGAAAAGTTTAACGGCATTTCTTCCAGCTTGACAGGCATAGATTAAAATTTCACCGAGGGTGACTCTGCCTTTCATAATTTTGGTGTCGATACAATAAAGTATCAGCTAAATGCTGAAGCTGAAGTAATCGATTGATCTCTCCTCTAATATTACTGGCCTTGTACCAAGATTTGAGACTATTAAATTCTGTGGAGATCACCTTTGTTATTCATCGTTTCGGGATCAAGAAAATAAATACCATTTAAACAATGGGATCAATTTAATCGACTGAAAATTTCAGGTCTTGAGTCTATCGCAGAAAGGATTATATATATACCCAGACATTCATTATGTAGTTATGTATGCATGTATGTATGTACGTATATGTCTGTCTGTCTGTTCTGCCTCTATCTATATCTTGTGTTTCAAAAAAATTCTATTTCGTTTTGCTTTTAATTAATTAGGACAAGTGGTTAGGACAGCGGATTAATTCAAAGCAAAAGGAAATATAACCCTTTTGAAATCACAAATTAAACTTTTCCTCAGGAATACGTTATTGGAATAGATGAGTTCTACCAACAAATTTAAAGACTTTTACACTAGCCCAGAAAGGAGAAAATAATTAAATTATGATAGTATTGGATATATGTACCAACATAGAATAAAGTAACCTCTACACTTCTATTTTCCCTTTCCGTATTATACTTACTTTATTGTACCAATATTGAATATATAGATTTATACATATTCTTTATTTTTAATTGGACCGGTGAACTTGGATGTCTCACATCTCTTTCAAGGATTTAGGTATTACTTCTACTACACAAACATAGACACACACACACAAACATATGTATATATATATATATATATATATATATATACATGCATACATACAAAGAATATTTGGTATTATGGGCGTGTTCATTGACCTGTCTCTCAATAATGCTCTACATGTAATAATCCAACAGGCTGAGATCTGAGGAATTAGGAGGCCAAATATTAGGGGTTATGTGATAATGAAAATTTTCAGCCATCCATTCCTGTGTGACTAGAGCCATGTGGAATGTAGTAAGGTGGCATCACATATCCTTCATTGCCGACACCTCCTAAAACCATGAAAGCTGCAGGAAATTTTTTATGCATAACACTTGGAAATTCAGAACGGTCTGCATACAACCATCTGCCATTTCTTTTGTTAACATTTTGATCTTGGCCGAAGCATTTTTCATTTGTTAAAAACCAGATCAAATTTTCTTCTGCTGGATTTTTCGGTTTGTTTCAGAGCCTTTTAGATCCGATGTAGTGACTTTCTTTTGCTTTTTCTGACATATTGACCTTTTTCTCATCATATAAGACTTATATCTGATGTCTTCGTGGACAACATTTCTGACTATTCCTTCTGATACATATAGACCTTTGGCAATTGACCTGATTGACTCTCTGGGATTGTAATCAATGTTCTGTTGAACTTGCTAGATAAATTCAGCTGTTCTACGTTCCCATCTTCAGTCTCTAGCTCCTTACAAACTTTGTAAACAAAAGGGGCGGCAACTTTTAAAAATCGAGATATTTCTATGTCTCTATACTCAGCCTTTCTAATAACCACAATAACAGCATGCCTCTTCATTTCTTGAGTAAGCTGGGGGTCTGCCGTTATTATTGTCTGAAACAGAAATTATAAAGAGTTAGAAAAAATGCAGCAATGACTCAAAGACTTATGTCTTCAAATATCTTACGCACCCTGTATATATATATATATATATATATATTATATATATATATATATAATATATATATATATGTATGTATGTATGTATATATAGTAAAGTTTATTACTTACAGAGTGTGGCAGTTCTATAAAGGGCGATGTTACTGATGTTTAAGCGCCAGGAAAACATCTTTTCCAGCTGGCTATTGACGCACAATCTTGTGTGCGTATAGTGTTTGCAAC
>NC_043000.1:42831414-42841414 GCF_006345805.1 Octopus sinensis
AGAGTAGAAAAGATTATTATTATCATCATTATTATTATTATTATTATTATTATTATTATTATTATTATTGAGTGAGAGAGCAGTGCATGCCATCAAAGTGACACTGGGGTAAAATATATGAAGCCCAATATACCCATCATGACTACCCGTCTGATAAGGGTACACCAGGCACATGCATCACAACCATATGTGCGCGACATGGTGATCTCATATCAAGATAAACAGCACATGACCATGCAGGTGGGGCCCAGTTATTATTATTATTATTATTATTATTATTATTATTATTATTATATTATTATTATTATTATTATTATTATTTAAGATGACACTTGTTTACTGACCATGCTCCAAGAACCCATCGGAGAGATCTTGCAGTTACAAGCAATACTGAGTTTCGTAGGTGTTCTTTTTCGTATCTTTACATTTGTACAAATCTTTTGGAACATCCAAGTTCACCACAACAATGTCAAATTTCCAATTGTCTGATCTGATTGTCATACTCAATCATTGCATCCCAAAGGATTTTGCAATCTTCATTCTCAGTAACTCCTTCTGGGATTTGGTCATACCACGTCTTTGTTCTTTGTAGACCATGATTTCCACAGACCTCCTAGTGGATCATTCGTTCCATATTGTCATATCGTCTTTTGTAGTCACCTTGTGCCAATTTCGGGCGTTCCCTAATAATGTACCGTACTGTTTCACCTCTCCCAACACATTCTGCATTTGTCGCTCTCACTTGTGTTGACAATACTGCACTTCACATAGCTCATCTTCAATGGTTGTACTTGTGCCGCGCATATTAGTGCTTCTGTCTCTATCTTCAAGTCACACTTCCGTATCCATAACAGCCGGTCTTTTGTATCTTTCTTGGCGCTCGCATCTCTTGCGAACTAACCGTACATATTTTTTCTTTGCATACTATTTCTTTTTTTGGTTGTGTTCACACGTTTCGGGTGACGAGAGAGCAGAAGCGTTAAAGCGTTGGGAAAAATCTCTTCTCGCATCTCTTCTTGCTCTTTCCATTCTGACGTCAGTTGCCTCGCATTTTTTGTTACTAGGTCTAGACTTTAGCTGATTGAAGTCTAAGCCTATAATTGTTAGAATTGTGTTGCTTTGAAAATACAGCATTCGTTATCTTTTTTATTATAGTCTACAAGGCCATGTTTGCGATCTTTTTACTGAATTAGTTAAAATTGTGTCTACCTTCTCAATAATCTCCTTCCATCAACTCTTCTAAGGATTTACAGTCGTTACCTGTCAAATATAATCTGAACTATGTGACTTTTTTGAAATGGAATTTTTCTGTATTATATTTTAAAGTATTCAACTCTGTAATGATCCAGTCCAGTACCATAGACTTAAAAGTTTTAGCAGACACAGGATATGAGCTGATAGCACAGATCTTATTCAAGATACTGAGGTGAATTCTTCTATTGTCATTTGGGCATTTTCCAAATGTAGATTTCATTATAATGTGTGTAGAAAGCAGAATTGTCCGATCCTGTCGGTCTGCTATTGCATAGCAGATTTTATGATTGCAAGATTACTGACAAAGTCTGTGCTCTTTGGTAAAACGCTCAACTTCAAGTTCCACTAGAAGAGACATGTGAGGCTAACGAGGGCGCGGAAGATTTTGTTTACTTAATTTGGTGACATACACGAGTGAGTGACATCAACAGTGTATAAATGGGTCATAAACTCAGCGTTCAGCTATAAACCGTAGAGCATTTTCCATAACATTGTTTTGTGTTATGCCTGTTATTTTACATATTCAATGGAAATTTCCTATATATATATATATATATATATATACTGATAGGGCACAGAAAGTGTGTTAATAGCCAGCTGTTCTCCTGGGGCTACAAGCTACAGTAGCATCCACCCTTAAGGGTTAGCCACACACACACACACTCACACACACACATATATATACATATATATGTGCGTGTGTGTGTATGTATGTATGTATGCATGTAAGGTGATGAGATGGCAAAATTGTTAGCACAACGGACAAAATGCTTAGCGGCTTTTCGTCTGCTTTTACGCTCTGATTTTATTTTCTACAGGGATCGACTTTGCCTGTCATCCTTTTCGAGAGTCGATAAAATAAGTACCTGCTGAGCACTTGGACCAACGTATTCGACTGTCTCCCTCCCCTAAAACTTCAGGCCTTCTACCTATTGTAGATAGGATTATAAGTAAATGTATATTTAACACGCAAGACATTATACTTTGCAGCATTTCTCCCGGCTTTGTGTTCTGAGTCCAAATTCCGTCGAGGTCGACTTAACCTTTTATCGTTTTTAGAGTTCGATAAAATAAGTACCAGTTGAGCACTCGGTAGATATATTTGACTAGCTTCTCCCGCAAAATTTCAGGTCCTGTACCTATAATAGGCAGAATTATTAGTAAATATATTGTCACTGTCACAAAATTATTTATTGAGTTACTAGTCATGATCATGTTGAGATTACTGTTCTGGTTAATAATGTTATCGAAGTTAATGCTATAAACAGTTGTGCAGTTCTCTAGAAACATAATTAATTATCAATTGAGATTTATCAATTGTGAAAATATGAGAAAAAAGCTACAATCTGGGGAAAGATGACGCCGAAATATCATTGAAATGTACATAAGAAGAATAATTAAAATAACTACAGATAGAAAGAGATAATAATGAATGAAAAAATAACTAATGTAAATTATAAAGGCATAACAAATTGAAAATAGTTAAATAATCATCATGGCAAATATTGCGTAAGAAAACACAGACAAAAGAATTCGAACTAAGCAGCGAGGAGTAATCATGTTTCGATAATTGATTAGTGAACGGTTATGTGTGCGCGTGCGCGAGCGATGTGTGTGTGTGTGTGTGTACGGCAATGACTGGTCTACCAGAGAACCGAGACCTCCCCTGGTAAATAGATACGCTAGTATGGTATATAAAGTGAGAAATGTATACCTTTTATCCAATAGGTTTTACGAGGAACATCGCCTGCCTTATCAGATTTACATACACAACACACACATTCACAAACACACTTATATGTGCTCTCAAAAACATTCTCACATGTATGTAAAGTTGCTTACAGATATACATACATTCATACATATCTCTCTCTTTCTCTCTCTATACATATACATATATATATATGCGTATATACATTATATATATGTGTATACATATATATATATATATTATATATATATATATATATATATATATATATGTATGTATGTATATACATATTTATATATTCATATATACATGCGTATACATCGATATGTACATTTATATATGCATCGTGTATATATATATATATATATATATATATATATATATATATATATATATAATATGTATGTATTTATGCGGTTGTTCATTGCTTAATGCGATCAATTGTTCCCGGAATGCTCCCGCATATATCTGCGTTAATCAAATTTAATAATCAATGAGAATAATTATAATTAATCTTATACAAAAAAAATGGAAAACAGTTTGTAATTACGGTAAATCATTTATTTTTTCGTTAAAGTTTTATAAGTGCCAATTGAACAGTTTTTAATATTTTTGTTTCCCTTCATGCATTTTGCAATAACAAGCAATTTGTTTATCTAAACATCGGCAAACGAACATACTTCTGGCGACATTCGGATCAATAGTCATTAATCGTTGTTTGGCCGATTCTATATCCCGGAAAAAAATTCATCAAGTTCCTTCATTGTTATTTCCTTTGAGTCGTTTCCCGTTTCTTCACATTTTATTTCGTTCTCTCCTTTTTTCTTTTCCTGCTTTGGTTCATATGCCGTTGTGCTCGATTTCAATGAGATCATCGTGTTTTGATTGTGAAGCCAATAATTTACGAATATTTCCTGGATAAACATGATTGAAGACAAGATCTCTTCCAATAGTAGCAATTTCATCATTGACTTCGTTTATTAGAGTTTTGAAGGCACTAAAATAATAAGCACATTCAGACAAAAAGTTCTCTCAGACTACTCTCATACAGCCGATTCACAGATTTAAAAAATTGTGATTATTTTAAGAGTTTGTTAATGTTTAAATTGTTTCAAATATTTTTGAAAACCTATAGTTACTTCTTCAATTGTAACTTAAATGCCTGCGAGAAAGTTTATTGTGTATAAAAGGATTTAAATGTAGTTATTGTTCCTGGTGAATAACTATAAAAGCGTTTTGTATCTGGTGATAAAAGAATATAACCAGCAAATTAATACAAAAATTAAATGGGCTTGGATGGGCAGAAGATATTATCATCATTCGAAAATACCTTCACAAATATACCATATTTTAGCAATAACTTTAAACTTACGAATAAAACTTAGACATGAATCAATCTCCAAATACATTATATTGGTCAACCTGGAATTTTATTTTATTACTAAATAATGACAAGGAATGACTGTTTGCTACATTATTTTGGACACATTTGTTTCGTCATTTGATTCAAAAGACATTGACTCTAACTTGAAGAACTTTTCAGTACTACATCCAAATAAAAGTATTTTTACAATCCATTGACAATTTGTAACAAGACTTAGGTATTTTAATTTTTTTACCCCAAATTTCTTTGTGTTAAGATAGAAAGGTTATCTGAAATATATTCTTTGATTATTTTCTTTAAATAAATAGAGCCTCTATCTGCAGCATCAATTACATTTGAATTACCAGTTTTTTTATTCTATGTGTTTTTTATTTATCTATTTCTATTTGAATTCTGGTATTTTCAAAAATACGCTAGCAAAATGTTAGTCACACCTTGTTATTTATTCAGACGATGAAAAAACGCTACAAGCTCCGATTATAATATCCTTACTGCTAAATGAAATTTGCTGCCGTTTGTAGTTATTTGAGAAAAGCATTTATAGTTATTCTATTCAATCCATTCTCGGATGCGAGTTTTGGTACATTGCTGACTTTACAATACAGGCTCCATTTAGCTTTATAAGATTTGTCCAAAATACTATGTATCCTTTGTTTAATTTAACTATAGCCCTCTCCTAAACTTCTTTTTGATATTACCGTGATAAAATATGTTAATAACTTTAATAATAATGACTAAAGTAATATTTCTTTGGCTTTCTGCTGTTGTGCTATTTTTTGTAGACATGGTTAATTGCAGGGGAATGTTTTTAATTTAAAATGCAGGTGGTAACTATATAGAAAATGTACATGTCCATTAGCACTAGTACAATTGAAACACTGAAGTACAGTAACGGAGGTGAGATGAAGGGCGTTTACATTCGGTCAAGCTCAACTTCTTGAGTGCTATTTTCAAAGGCTGATAATCAAATTTTATTTGAAATTCAGTGCGTGGCTACAAAAATGAAAATTAGGATGGTTGAATTGCGTTAATGAAAACGGGTTCAAGAAAATTATGGCTATATATTGATGTGTAAATATGTCTAAATTAATACGTACACACGCCACTGGTCACTGGGTTATTTATCGCGGCACCTTTTCGTGTTACTTATGGAAATCATCCAAGGCTGTAAATGTTCATTAATCTTCATGTAAATCCAAGGCTGTAAATGTTCATGGAGTTGATGACAAAGTAAGCCTGCCTTTTTGTTAATGGTATGCGAATTTCAAATAATTGTCGGTTCATTGAGATTATATCCCTTTATTCAGAATCAATAGCAGTTCATTTGGTGGCAGCCCGAGCATTTTATTATATAGATAGATAGAGATAGATAGATAGATAGATAGATAGATAGATAGATAGATAGATAGATAGATAGATATAGATATACCGATATATTTATATATACTTATATATATATATATGTAACCACGTGGGTATCGTTGGCGATTTTCTTCCTCCGTCTTCCCTTCTTTTGGCCATGCCTCTATTTCTGAAGAAGAGCTTTGCTCGAAACGTAAAATCCTCTTTCTTTCCTTTCCTGAACGTCTGATAATGCAGTACTTGTACCACGTCCTTGCGTTGTTGTTTTTCTTTGTTTGTTCTTCCTTGTTTGCATTCACTATATATATATATATACACATACATAAATAGATTTATATATACTTATATACATGTATCTATGATTATACATGTATACATATAGATATGTGTGTGTGTTAGACAGAGAAATAGAGAGAGAGAGAGAGAGAGAGAGAGAGAGGGGGGGAGAGAGAGAGCGTGTGTATGTGTATATGAGTGTATTTGGCGCTTATATTTCACTGCTTTCGGACCACCTATCACCTGATGATATACAGCTTAGAGATACAACATACATTCAATCTTGCGGTCATACTAAATAGTTTAATAAAACACATTCTTTGAAACTACATCAGTGTACTGTCCGTGAAACTATATTCTCACACCCAGGAAACGAAAGCGTTGCTTGGAATGTAAGATTCGCTGGGAATATCCATTTTCCTTTCCGTCTATTGGCACTGTAATGCCAGATATAATGTAAGGAATAAACAACATCGTTATATTCTCGTCTTTCAAACATTGACTTAGACATCACTTTTTTTTTCTTTTCCTACTATTAAGTTAAAATCCATTCCGTTTTAGAGCTGATTGTAGACTTGTAGTCGTATTGAAGTAAATTGCAGTGACAGTAATGAGAGGAGCTAAAGAATCTTGTCCTTTCCGATAAACAAATTTCTATAATTACAGATCGATTCATTTTCAATACTATTTTTTGTTTGAATTACTTGTTACACTTTTATTGGGAAACAAAGAAATAAATAAGAAAAAAAAACACATATTTCTAAGAATGTTTCTCTATTTGCAAAACATGCTTATTAATCTATCACTCTCTCTCTCTCTCTCTCTCTCTCTCTCTCTCTCTCTCGCTCTCTCACTCTCTCTTCGGGACGCAAACACACACACGCACGCACACACACTCATACGCATGCAAGCACACACACAAACAAACACAAACTCATATATGTATGTATATTACATAGATATATATATACACACACACTATGTAATATACATATAAGATATAGATATATATGAACACATATATCTATATATATATTTGAATATATATTTTTATATGTATCTACCTCTCTCTCTCTCTATCTATCTATCTATCTATCTATATATGTGTATGTGTGTCTGTATGTATGTATGTGTGTGTGTGTGTGTGTGTGTGTGTGTGTGTGTGTGTGTGTGTGTGTACAAGTAGGTTTTTCGTAAGTGTCCACCATAGAGTAGGGTTGAACCACAAAGTACACAGCTGCGAAGCGAACGTCTTTCCCATACGGATACAGCTGTGACTAGAACTATGTATGTATGTATGTATGTACGTACGTGCGTATGTATGTATGTATGAATGTATGTATGTGTGTGTGTACATGTATGTATGTGTGCGTGTATATCTGCATGTATATCATGAACCTTCCATTTGATATCTTTATACTTAGCTATGTAAATGTCTATATGTCTGATAGAGTGACTGGTTATTTCTCTCAATCGATTACCGTTTCCATTTAACTATATATTTGCTGTCTCTCCTTCTATCGACGACTAAAATAACAAAACATACACACAAAAGAGAAACCTATGATCTTTAAAACACTAAAAATCATCAATCAAACTACTACACGTCGCCATGTCACAGTACTAAATAAATAAGCATTCTCCAAATAAAGTACCTCAAGCGTTGGGAACACTTCCTTGAAGTGAAAACAAAACAAAAAAACATCTTCCATGCGATTTGATTGAACGAGAACAACAATGTCTATTGCATCATGCCAGTCGCCGTTGCTGCCTTAATGTCCAGAGACCTGGAGCTATTCAGGAAGACATTTTGCAGTCGTTGAATCTAATATAGTAGCAACTAAATTCATTCCAATCGCTCCTTGCATATTTTATATAAGCAAAAACGATGAACTCTTCGGATAATAGTCTTATATATATATATAATAGAACCATTACGGATGGAATAAACTTTGAACCCGACTAATCAGTCAGGGTTAAACTTTGATAAAGAACAGCTGTGACCCCATAATAAAACTTTCGTGATACACGCATAGGATAATCTAGCATATGTAAATGGTCGTAAAGCATGATAGTGTGTTGGATAGGTAGTGGATAGGGTGTTCTTCTCATGGTCACGGTGGGTTCAATTTCTAGTCCAGGAAACGCATTAAGTCCTTTAGCAAACATTCAATTCACGTTACTCAAGTTTACTCAGCTGTTACTGAATACCAACCGAATGCAGAAAGTAGCTCCCTCCCTCAGTCTGTCCATCTGTCCTTCTGCCTCTGTCTTAATATCACCCGCTAACTGTACTGCTGAATGTGGTAGGTAGAACCGATGCAGTATCTGTCTTATAGCAACTACAAAAGCATCGTAAAAAACAATTAATGGACGACTGTTATATTTTAAGAAGCAATACATGCTGGTGAGTTAAGGCTATCTGTATTTGTACTCACAACAATTTTGCTTCTCAGTCGGAATATCTGGGGTTCGATCAAACAGCATCTCGGACAATTGATGTTTAGTCGTGTAAAACTGGGCAGATAGAAACTGCTTTAAAGTCTGTAGAATGTTTTTGCCTGTTATTTGAAAGGCCACCCGTGTCACATACACATCATCCTCTATTTTTTTCTTCATTTCATTTCATTTCATTTCATTTGGGTTTGAGTCCATGCTCAGGCCAAGTCGAAGACTCCACCCTCAGAGTCTGGTGTGGTTGCCAGGTTGTATTCTCTGCTTAAATTTGACATGTGTAGGAGCGAGTTTGAGTCAGTTTGTGCTCGTTGTGTATATCCTGGGAGATGGGGTTCATCTCTAATGGTGCTTAAGTATCTTTCAAGCTTTCTCAAACATCTCTACATTTATTTGAGAATTTAAACTAAAAGTTTTTTGTATGCGGCATTTTGTTCATCTGCATTTAACTTAATTATATGATTTCATGGTAAGTTTCTCCAGATCATTTAATATTGCTTTACTGAAGTGTTGTGGAAGGATTCCGATCTCTGCCCAAGTGACTAAAGCTGGATTGACTTATTGTTATAAATTAAAGAACTGTGAGCAATCGGGAGATCGTGTTTGTAGCAGTTCACTGTGAGCCTTTGATATTGAGTGTTGGGTCTCGTGTAATAGAAAATGATAGTGCGTCATGTATATACTTTATTTTCCCCTGCTTCGTTATATTATATATCCAATACAAGGATATAAAGTAAAGAATAAAAACAAATATAGCACACATTCAAGAAAAATTCAATGATATACATACATGCAAATTAAGGATTTTTAACATCGATTAAAGGGTGATAATATCAATTTCGATACTTGAAATATAATTTCAGGTTAAGGTACTGTAATCCCAATTATAAATTCACAGGATCTGTTCGTGTTTTAGTTCGAGGCTCTTCATTTTGTATTATTCCACTTCATTCTTCAAAAAGTGAGTACCAGTTGCAGCTGACACATATATGTGTAATTGTTAAAGGCAGTACAGTTAGCGGGTGATATTAAGACAGAGGCAGAAGGACAGATGGACAGACTGAGGGAGGAACACATGAAATAAACAGATGTAGATAAAATCCGCAAGAAGTTTTGTGCATTCCTCTCCAAATCTTACAGTCTATTACCTTGGTGCACGTGAGCAAACACAGACACAAGCGCGCACACACACACACACACATGCACAGTCACATAAAAAATAATAACTACGGAAAAGTTACGACGCAAAAGATTTTGTTCTATGCTATTGTTTAAACAAAACAAAGGCATCTATCTCACACAACTACTTGGTAAATTTTATCATGGTATCTAGGTAAATTACTCGTATTTTACAACTGTTGTCGCAGACGTCTTGGGAAGATTTAATGGCGAATAAACTTGACAGCGGAAACTGGCAGATTCTATTTCGTTTTATTATCCTCATCTTTTGCTTGGCGACTGGGTATCGGCAAAATTGTTACTGCTCTTAATTTTGACTCTCCAAAAGTTACTGCAGTATTTGATACACAATTAGTTTTACAAATATATGTATCATTTAT
>NC_043000.1:42846414-42853914 GCF_006345805.1 Octopus sinensis
AATTCTGCGATAAATGCTTTGTTTATTAATACTCTATTTATATTGGATTGCTGTTATTATGGAAACTAAATAAGTACCGTCAGTTAAAGTAATCAGTACAGTACCAGGTAAATAAGCAGAGAACTGGAACGACTTCGTAATAGTATCTAGCTGACCTTATGTTCTCTTCGTTACGAGAGAAAATATGTTCATATTAAAGACGTATACATGCATTGTCAGTAAATTCTGCATTTCTTTCGGCGTTGCTTAAAAATATTATGTAAAAGACAACAACTAGAAAATACTGAGGTTTATGCACTGCTCAATACCCTCTAACTACAAAGATTAACATAGTGTTTGATCAAATAAACGCATTATTAGAAATATAATGTTGGTGAGCATTGAGGAGTAAGAGATAAGCTCTCAAACGGACCGAGAACGTGTGGTTTGTTTGATGCTCATTTACTTCAAATTTACTTCTGAAGTCTTTGAAAAAGTTTCCCAAGTCGTATTATCTTAGTCCAATACCCAATGCAATTTCTGGTTCCGTGGCTTTGTAACCGAATTGTATTCACTTATTAGTATTGTAATGGGGAGTTGTGAAAGCTTCGGAGAGCAAGACGTAGATATTTGATAACCGAAGCTGTGCGATCTAGTTTCAATCTCCATCTGTGGCAATTTTGAATTTACTCTATATAAGTTTTCTAAAATTGTGAAAAAGTAACAGTATGCTAACATCTATTTCTTTTTTGGCTATTAGTCAAAGCATTTTATACATTCAGTAAAATATCACCCTTATATATTATAGAAAGAGATGTCAATGACAATGTAAGCATTTATTCTTCTGTTGCAAAATGTATCACACACGTTCCTCTGTGTTTCAATGAATTGCAACGCACAAATTCTAATGAAGCTATGAGTGTTTGTTTCTCAAATTTGAGGGTGATAATATAGTTCTATGCTTTTTTATGAATACAGTTCTATAAGGGGACTTTTAATATATGTCACCGGCTTGATTGAGGTACTTTTCAATCAGGTAAAATCTTAAATTATTAATTGACACATTAATTAGCATTATAGCATATCCTGGAAAAAAACATGTAATAAATGGAAAATGGAAGTCAAAAATATTATTTTTAAGATTATAAACCTGGAAAAGTACAGTACAAGTTATTGCAGTTAGAAAAGTTCAGGACTACTTATTATAACTGGTAAAGTAGAGAACAAGAAATTTTTTTTACTTGAAATATTCCACCTAAGGATAAAATTTGAATATTAAAAATTATTTGATTTTAATTTTAAAAGTAACATTATAATTAAATAAGTTATCATTATTTTGTTAAAATATTGACACAGTAGACGACTTAAAAAATGAGAGCCAGAAATACCAATTTAGTTAAAGTTTTATGTAAAGTTGAATAATATATATGGTAGGAAAATTCATTACTTAAAAATTAGTCATTGGGTCAAGACTAAAAATGTGAAAACTTGGCAATAACTTAGGCAGTGACTCAAGCAAATTTTACTGTGAATTTACTATTATAGGTAGTTGTTACTATAATATATAACTAATGCTTGTATTATTCTATTTATTGTACTAACTAATTATGTACTACTATTATCTTTTATAACCTATTTTCCAATTTCTAATCATTTCTTGATATATTTTAAATTTTTAATAGAAGTAACAAGTAATAACAAACTTGTAATAAAAGTTTTAGTTTTAATAAAAGCTAATATTTTCTAAATCTAAATAGTTTATTTGAAATTTTATCCTTAGCGGCAATATTTTAATTACAAATTTTCTTGTTTTGTACTTTACCCGATTGAATAAATTGTTCTGAACTTATCCAAGTGTAATAACTAGTCCTGTACTATTCCAGGTTTATAATCTTAAGAATATTATTTCTCTTGCTCGCATTTTTCCATGTAATGATAATATGATGCCCAATCGAAACCGAATGGCGTTCAAATAGTAACTATATTGTGGGATTTATGTCTTCTGCACCGATAAAATAACAACAAAATATGCTCCAGTAACTTCTACCTTTGAGCATCGATTTCACATTTTCTTATTATTAACAAAAAAAAGCAAAAATTGCATAAGCAAGAAATGTTTTTAATAAGTGTATATATCTTCGTATGCTGTCAACATTTTATTGACTCTCCTCACTAGCACGAAATTTGGAGTCTGCGTGGTTGATTGTGCTTTTTAAGATTTCTTTTGGGAATGAAGTGGTGCTGGTGGGGTAGGTGATATTGTCGGTATGAGAATCTGCGTCTTCTTGTGGGTGTGTGTGTGTGTGTGTGCCGGTGTGAGGCCGGATGTTTTCCCATCTTTTCGTCTTCACTTCGTAGTGTGGAGGAACCAGAGTCCGTTTCAGATATGGGAGGGTTTGAGTTTGTGTTTGTTTATATGAGTAGGAGATGGAGAACTGGGTTGAGGAACGCCATTGGTAGTCGTCTCTGCTGATATTCTTGACGTTGGTGGTGACACTTGGGTGGTTTTTTTAATGCTGGGGCTGTTGTTTCTTCTACTGCTCTTTCTCCTACTACTGGTGCTGTCGGTCGTTCCGCCGCTGATGGAGTCAATGCTGGAAACACCGATACTGCCTCCGTCATTTTTGTGTAGTGAGTTTTGCTTGTGATACACTAGCCACTTTGGTGTTATTGCTACACTCTTTTTGCCTTGTTGTAGATGTTGTTCTTGCAGCAGTGGCTGTTACGTCAGAAGGGGGCCCTCCTTTCTCTCCTTTTGTTTTTGATGTGTGGGCAGAAAGCTCGTGGATGATCTTTCATTCCACAGACATGACATCTGGATCGTCTACCCTCCACACACTTAACTCTTCCATTCGGCAGAATCGACAACACTACCGACAGCCACACATGCAGAATGTGTGGTAAGATGGGTGAAAAGGTACGGCACATCGTTAACGAATGCCCGAAATTGCGCAACGCGAATACAAAAGACATGACAATGTAGCAAGAATGATCCATTGGAAGTTCTGTGGAAAATTTGGCCTACAAAGAGAAAAGGCGTGGTATGAGAAAACTCCAGAAGGAGTCACTGGGAATGAAAATTGCAAAATCCTGTGGAATGCAATGATTCAGTGCGGTCACCTGACCAGATATCGGAAACGGGACATTGTGGTAAAACAAAATAGGAAGAACATGCATGATAATCGACATAGCATGTCTCGGTAACAGCAGGATCAAAGAGAAAGAAGAGAAACTAAACAATTATAATGATTTGAAGTGGGAATTACGAATGTCGCAATACCAATAGTAATTGGCGCATGTGGAAGTATCAGCACTCCATTACCAGCATGGCTCAAAAAAGTTAGTACAAATATTGGGTCAGCCCATAAATAATGCAGGTTTTTATACTTCTTTTATTTTTCAAAATTAAGAGAAACAAAGTTCTTTTTTAATCTAAAATATACTCTCCTTCATTTTCTACAATGCTTTTCCATGTATCTGGTAGTCTTGCAAGACTCCTCTTCCATAATTAACTTCTCCTTGACGAAAAATACTCCCCCACTACTGCTGTGACCTCATCCACAGAATTCATATTTTTTCCGTCCAAATGATTTTGAAGAATGCGGAATAGATGATAATCAGATGAGGAAATGTTCGGTGAATATATGGTGGGTGGGGCAACGTTTACCATTTAAACTGCTCCAGCATTTGGAATGTCATCCTGGATGTATGTAGCCGAGCATTATCCAAATGGAAGAACCACTTTCGTCTTGAAACCAAAGATAGTCGTATTTCTTCTAGTGCTAACTTGAATGTCTGGTTGAATGAACAAATCCAAGCTTGTCTGCTAGATCCTCAACAGTTACAATGGGATTTTGTTCCACCAAGGTTTACAGGACGTCCTCATTGAGCTCTACAGATCATCGAGGACGGGGATCGTCTTCTAGGCTGTAGTTTTCGGCTCGAAATTTCAGGAACCACCGTTGACACTGGCTTACGCTTATTGTCCGTTCCTCAAATACTGTATTAATATTCTTCGCACTTTCCGTTGAATTATTGCTTTTATTGAACTCATAATGCAAAATATGTCGAATATGCTCCTTTGTCACTTCCATTATAGCTTTGAAAATATAAATGGTAAAATCGAACTTCAAAACTTGCACTAAAAATAGGTGCAAGGTAAAATTACTACCTACTTTTATAGCAAGTTGATGCAGGTAGTTTATCCTGTCTCCTTCCGACTTTTACTACATGCAATTGAAAAAATCTGCATTATTTATGGGATGACCCAATATAAAGGTAGAATACCAACAAAAATAAACATTCTTTGGAACTACAGGAATTATGCGTTGGGTTCCTGAAGTATGATCAGTAAACAAGTGTCACTTTAGTCTGCTGGCTGTGGACAGCTGATACATTCCATCATGCCCAAGAAAATAAGCTGCGAGTTTTCATCAACTACTAATAATAATAATGCCTTCAAATTTTGCCAGATGGGCAGCCACTTTGGGGAGGGAATGAGTCTATTACATCGACTCCGGTGTTTCATTGGTACATAATTTGTCGACCCTGAAAGGATGGGAACCAAAGTCAACCTCGGCAGAATTTGAACTCAGAACGTGTAGAGAGACGAAATACCGCTAACAATTTCGCTCATTGTGCTAATAATTTTGCCAGCACACCACCTAAATAATAATCCTTTCTACTAGGGTAAAAGGCCTGAGGATTGGAGAGAGGGGACTAATCTTCGTTAATATTAATAGTGATGATGATGGACTCTCCCGTCGAAGACGACGTATGGGCGTTGAGCTTTTGCCGAACAACCTGCTCAAATTATATTTTATAGTGATCAAATGTACATGTTGTACATTAGCTCACTCTCTCCATCAAATCGACGTTGTCTTAACAGGTGTCGAAGTGGTCGCAGAGCAACGTCAGGTGAAATATTTAGCTCAAGAACACAACGCACTATTTGGTCTAGGAATTGGAATGACGATCGCTAGATTGTGAGTGCAACACCCTAACCACTAAGCCATAATAAGTAATAACAACAATAATAATGTGGAGACCTATGTTAATTGATTTGGTTGAATACCATACATTACATTAATTTCTTGGTTTTTGTTTATGAGTATCTTTCACCACTTCGAAATCAATAAAAAATTACCAGTGATAAACAGAAAGTGGCTATTCTATTGACTGCATTCCTCTCTTATAACTCTATGGCTTTATGCCGATATAAGAAACTATTATTAATTATAATAGAACAGCCGGTTCCATTGAGTTTCTGAACGGACATCTCTGACAGCAAAGATATCTCTCAACTCAACATTATATTACAATATACAGGATAATATTTATAATAACACAATGGATGTGTATGTCAATTGCAACCGTCGATGTAAGTTAGTTACAGGCATTTCATACAGATGTCGCCATGGAATAAACACTGAAGCATAAACAGAGGTTGTAATAATGACTTAGTCTTGAAACACATGATCACTGTTCACCCCTTTAGAATTATTATGTATGCATAAAATCACAGAACATAAATAACAAGAGTTCAACACGAGTGTTCACAGTATAAAATAGAAGAAAGGAGGAAAATTTTATCATGAAAAAGAGATGGACATACTATAAGAAGATTTTCGAGTTACCGATTTAACTACAATCTTGAAAGAGAGTAAGCTTTTAAAATTACTTATTGGTTTCATCTCAATATTTTGAAGTAATATTCAAATGTTGTTTAATTTTGCTGTTCTTTACTGTTATTCTTGGTTCAACACTCGATCTAAAACTGATCTAGGTGACCTTTGGTGAAAGAATTTATAATGATAGTTACTCCTTCATGTAATTTTAGATGTCATGAAAGACTATATTATTTAAATCTTCCTCCTTTACCGATTTATAAATCCGCGAAGTTTGAAGTGAGGGCAGATGGTTGGCATTTTTTCCAGGTTACCAGTGGTAGAAAAACGAGTAAGAAGCGAAAACGATAATATAAAGGAGTAATGCAGATTAGGATGTGCGAAAAGGGAAGCAAAGGTTGCAAGTTGCCTATTGAAATCAGGTGCCGTGGCTTTCCATTGACGTTAGTGTGCTATTTTCTGCAGAAGATCAATTTGGAATTGAAGCAGTTGAAGGAAGTTATGAAGGAGATAGCCATGATGTTTGATGAATGAGTGCAGGTGGAATATTTTGGCAGGTGAAAGCTAATTCAGTCCTCTCTGCCTCCCAACCCCAAATTCGAAGCGCACCGGCGAAAAGCTTGTGACTCTGTTATACTTGCTCAAGATACGGGAAGATTCCCCACCAGTAAAATCTTCAAGCAGATCCTCAACTTTTTGCGTAGATCAGAACATCTTTGGTGTTTATTTCTCTCATTTGACAATGAAATAACATAATCATTCCAATTCCATGCTAATCTTTATTATCTATGTATTTTTCTCTTGTTGTATAACATCTTTTGGTTATATAACTATAGGTAATTGAATAGACTAAGCTGTAATAACATTTCTTCCTTCACAGTTTTATTACGGGTAATATTTCTGAGAAGCGACAAACTTATGCTGGTCGTAGCCTTTCAATAGTCAGTCATAGCTTAACAAAAATCCTTTCTTGGAAAGGTTGAATTTGCTGTTGCTAGTACCTTTGAAAGGTAGTTTTTCGAATGAAAAGAATTCTGCTCATGTGATTGTTAATTTTATTGATAAATCAATAAAACACTTTGCCTATTTCGATAGCAAAACTTTTGATTTAATAGAAAAAGTTCAGAAACTTGATCCATTTCTCGTTTATCAACCAAAGATCACTGGACGAACTGAACTGAACGAATACTTAGCTGCCATTCATGAAATGAAAATGGCTGTTGATTTTCCTCCGTGTTGTGCCATTAGTAATGAAAATGTTGGCGTTCCGTTAGCAGCAGCAGCAGCAGCAGTAGTAGTAGTAGTAGTAGTAGTAGTAGTAGTAGTAGTAGTAGTAGTAGTAATGTTTCAACCGCTTTTAGTGATTTCTTACAATGGCGCAAGGCCACAATTATCTCCCGGTGGTACGCATACCTTGTTTGAGATAAGACAGTAGCATATATATTTACTAGTAAAATCTCAGATTTAGCAACCGCACAAAGAGAAAAAAAAGGGGCTAGGTAAAATAAAAGTGCTGCCACTACTACTACTACTACTACTACTACTACTACTACTACTACTACTACTACAACTACTACAACTACTACTACTACTACTACTACTACTGTTGTTCTTGTTGCTATTTGTGTGACGTTTTATTTTAGATCTTTTTGCTTTTAATGCATGTGGAGGCAGAGTGTTTAATAATATAAACTACCTGCAGAGTAATGGGTCGATGCGATCGATTGTAACCTCCCATAAATTTCTACGCTCTCGTATATGCATCTTAAGATACTGTTATTGTCAGAATAATGATGTAAATAATGCTATCTGATTGAAGTGGTATTTTGCAGGGACCATTTACGTTTTGAATTCAAATTCTATCGAAGAATATACATAAGCACACATGTAGACA